>NC_092250.1:592393-624893 GCF_036320965.1 Panulirus ornatus | reverse complement strand
ATATCCATGACGAAACAATGACGCTCATATCCCATCCATGACGTAACAATGACGCTCACATCACACGTTCAGCACCAGCAGACACACCCTTCATCCCCCACCCACTCTCTCTGGTCCGTTCGTCAGCCGGGGTGGACCGAAAGAGAGGCGTATCCGGTAGCGTCACAAGGGCGTCTCTCCCTCCTCCCCCTTTGACGCACCCTTCAGCCACACACACACACACACACACACACACACACACCTGCCAAAGTATGGGTAACTTTAAATTTGGTAAAGACAGTGTTACACGGGCGTACGCTTTAAGGTCGTAAATCAAGCACTATCCCCTGCCGGATCTGACCCCTCAGCCTCCTACTGGTTCAGGTTATCTGCCTCCGGGAGGAGGGGGTCATTTAGATCGCGTTGTGATACGCAGAGCCACTCCGTCAGTCCTCCCCCAGGCGGGTTAGGCAAGGGTAAAGGGGTAAGGGGGTTGCCTGCTTTGATTATCAAGGATATAGGATATTGGACTCGAGAATTAAGGTACAACACATACATATACCCACACATACACATACCGAGGTAAGGCACACAGAGTGTTAATGTTCCTCTATTTAAACTGCAAAATAGGTTATTACAATTACGTAAACACACACACACACACACACACACACACACATATATATATATATATATATATATATATATATATATATATATATATATATATATATATATATATATATATATATATACATACGACTCCTTTTACAAAGGACATGCTTTCGAAAAGGGCATGCCTGAGTAGTCTCCTTGATTTCCACGGGAAAGTGAGCTCCATCTATGTCCAAAAAAGGGGGATTGGAAGCCTGTGTGCGATTTTGAACTGGCCAGAAAGCCTTTGACACTTACCCCTATCAGTGGCCAGAAAGCCTTTGACACTTACCCTATCAGAGGCTAACAAAAAAGATAAAAAGATATAGGGAAGAATCAAGGGGATGGGGTCCCTCACTGGATGGATACTAATTACTTCAGTGTAAGGGATACATAAAAAAATTTATTGGTAAGTTGGTAAATGGACGGATGGAATAAAATCGCCATTTAGACGGTAAATGCCGGCAGTTCAACGAGCGTTTAACGGGGCACTTCAAGGCATATAAAATTTCTCTCTCTCTCTCTCTCTCTCTCTCTCTCTCTCTCTCTCTCTCTCTCTCTCTCTCTCTCTCTTTCTCTCTCTCTCTCTCTCTCTCTCTCTAGCGGGGACAGATCGCGTAAACTATATCACAAATTAAGATGACCTATCAAAGACCTCGGGAATAAAAGGATGATTAAAAAAAAATATATTAACTTCATCTTATCAGTTCCTGATGAAGTATATCATAGTTAGATAAGGCACAGAAACCCACACACTCACGGTCGCTTAAGCTCCGTGACCGGGCGAGGCCCAGCACATCCTAATTCAATACCTATTTAATTATGAACCAATTGTTACATCCATGACACAAAACTGATATAAAAACCCGCACTTAGACATTAATAAAAACTTATGTATTGACAAGTACACACAACGGAAGACCATAAATACATTATAAGTTACTTAACAAATTATAAGTGGTAATTAGAATAATTGAAAACTACGTACTTACCTTATCCTAAAGTAGCTTTAAGTAACTTTGAAAAAAAGAAAGAAATATATATATATATATATATATATATATATATATATATATATATATATCGTAGTGCCACGACCGTATTAATTTTGGAGGCTACTAGAATTTCTTATTAAATGGAGATTTATTGATGAAAATGATAACTGAATCGAGGGGGACACATAACCGGGTCATTCTTTTGTTTTTTTTTTCTATTTTTGAAGTGGCAATGGATCCGAAGATGAGGGAAAATGTTAAATCAGTTGTGGAAAGAGTAAGTGAGAGAGAGAGAGAGAGAGAGAGAGAGAGAGAGAGAGAGAGAGAGAGAGAGAGAGAGAGAGAGAGAGAGAGAGAGAGACGCATTTAAAGATATCAACAACAAAACCTATAGAACTTTGCCTAACTTCTCTAGCAGCCGAAATGAAATATTTTGGGACTTTTTTTTGGACGTTTTTTCTTTTCTTTTTTCAATTAAATGATTGTTATGATCGCGCGGCGACGTTCTGCGCTGGGAAAGTGTTCGCTGAGTGTGTTTGCCATATTCTCTGGATATGGGTGAGAGGAAGCAAACACACCCAGCGAACAATCCTCCCAGCAAGCAGATATACACACACACACACACGCAACCTTAATAATATAAATTTTTTCAGTTAAATTTCAAATTAATGTTAATTTTGTCATATATTTTACTAATTAACTTTAAATTTTCATTAATCGTAAGATAAGACAATTTGATCCCAATCAGGCAGCCCCAAGTCTTAATGTAATTAGATAAAATCCACCATTCCAAAAGTAATTCTATAAGACTCCACAATGTATAAGGTCCCGTTACTTAAATAAATAAAAAAAAGACACTTAAACACTTAACTAAAAGTGAGACACACTTACCTAGCACATCTGGTGTGAGATAAGGGACCCTCATATACCCTAGGCTGCTTAACCTGAAAAAAAATAATTATATATATAAAAATTATCTTAATTTATATATTAATTTGTGTAATAAAATGGTCAACAAGGCTAGAAATCTTTCCCTGGAAATTAAACGTCCTTTGCTGCCTGCTGGCCAGCGAAAGACGAAGCCTAAATTTTTAAAAAACTATTTCTTTAAAAAATTGGATTTTTTTTTAAATGTCTGTCTACTTAAATCTATCCAATCTTGTGAGAAATTGTAGATGGAGGAGCTGTTAATATTAACAATATGTTAACTGGTCGTTAGTGGTAATCATCAGCACTTGATAATTAACATTGAAATGACATCATTGCGTTACTTAAAAAAAAAAAGACGTGCGTTATTCGCGTTTTTTTTTAAATGCCTTAAAAAAAATGTTACCTAAATCGGTTTTAAGTATGTCGGGTCTTGGAGAATGATATTGTAATTACCGTAATTAAGCTTCGGTTATGATAATTAGGGAGTGGGGGGGGGAGGGAGGGGTCGTTACTATGGGCCTGTTGAAAAGGGGGGGGGGGGGGGAAGGGGGTCATTCAAAACCTCCTGCGGGGGAAAGGGGGGTAGGGGGGTGTTCCAATGACTGGTATAATTTGAATATAAGAAATACGCAAAGAAAATACGCAAAGGAAATACGCAAAGGAAATACGCAAAGGAAATACGCAAAGGAAATACGCAAAAGGAAATACGCAAAGGAAATACGCAAAAGAAAATACGCAAAGGAAATACGCAAAGGAAATACGGAAAGCAAAAATATTATGATTTTACGAAGAGGTAAATAATACCCCAGATGTAGTTAGGAGTGAGTTTTGTGGTCTAACTTAACTAGGAGCAGACGAGAATAAGCCTAATGGCTTGTTCCAGTTTTGTTTTGAGGCCTGTGATTGGCTGGCTGGGGCATAGTAAGGGCTGGTGATGCTGCAGTTTGATCGTTAAAGTAGTTTACTGTACGTCAAAATACAATGCATCTTTTTATCATTATCATTATTATTATTATTATTATTATTATTATTATTATTATTATGATTATTATCATTATTATTATTATTATTATTATTATTATTATTATTATTATTATGATTATTATCATTATTATTATTATTATTATTATTATTATGATTATTATTATTATTACTATTATTATTATTATGATTATTATCATTATTATTATCATTATTATTATTATTATTATTATTATTATTATTATGATTATTATCATTATTATTATTATTATCATTATTATTATTATTATTATTATTATTAATCAATATTATTATTATTATTATTATTATTATTATTATTATTATTAATATAATTATTATTCATACATTAGGGATTTCGGGTTAATGGCCATGAACTAGTTGTTTGACCATTAAATCACTTACTATGTATAATGATCAGGGTTTAATTATGTTCTAGACGATGAAGGACATAATTAAGAAGACAGAATTTATGTCTTTAAGTTTTTAAGTGGTTATTGACCCTTAAATCTATTTAAAGTGGATTTTCCTTCGAGACAAATTTAAATTTTGGTTTTAAGTTTCGATTCGAGATAATAAACCTAATTACTTTTTTTTCTATCATTTATTGCCGCGTTAAATGGACGGTAAAATATCCTTTTTTGCCTTGCTTTTAAGGCAATGGATATTTTGCCGTCCATTTCATTTGGTTCATAATGATTCCATTTTTTTGCGATGGTATGCCACAGGGCGGCGCCCAAGAGGTGGACTACCAGGTGACTGGAGGCTGGGGCGCCCTGACGGTGGACGCGGGCGGGGGCGTGAGCCTCCTGCGCAGCCTGGACCGCGAGGCTCCTGAAGGAGGGGCGGTGGGCGTGGCCCGAGTGATCGGGGTGGACCGCGGGGCGCCGCCCCTCACGGCCACCGCCACCCTGACCATCACAGTGACAGACGTGAACGACTGCGCCCCGCGCCTCCTGCCGCCCACGGTACTGCACGTGGCGGAGGGCGGCGCCCCTACGTTACTGGGCGTGCTGACGGCCACGGACAGCGACGTGTGGGCGCTGGGCCACGGCCCGCCCTTCACCTTCTCCCTGGCGCCCACCAACCCCGCCCACGTCCTCGCCCACATCTCACTCTCATTTGACCCCCGTGAGTAGAAATTACACACACACACACACACACACACACACACCACACACACACGTACATTTTTCAATGTAATTCCTGTATAACCTAAATGTAATTCAGTTTGTCGTAATCCCTGTATAACCTAAAGAAAATCTATTTTTCAAAAATTCCTTATAATAATGTAATCAGTTTGTCGTATGTAATCCCTGTTTATCCTGAAGTATCTATTTTTTTTCAATCTTTCATATAGTAATTCTTATGTGTTTGGTTTAACTGCGGTATCCTGTGAGTTCCGAGTCGACGAAACCCGTCTCCGACTATGGGCGCAACGTACGTCACGGAGGAGTCGTATGGGCCCAGAACAGGTCTAAAGTGACAGAAGAGAACGCCGTACAACATACGAACATAAAGGGCAGACTAGCAAGGTGGGCGCGAGAGAAGCAGAAGGCTAGAGTATCAGGAAAGAGCAAGCAATGAGGGAGCCCGATTAGAAAGGTTAGCTCTGTCACCTCACGTCTGTCCGTGTGCCTCTCCCGGTGTCTTTTCCTCCTCCCGTCTCAATTGTAGTCTGAGTCCATCCTACAGTCTATCCCATCCTCCTTCTCCCTCCTCCCGCTCCTACGCATCCCCTCCCCCTCTCCTCCTCTCCTCTTCCCTCCTCCTCGCTCCTCCGTCTATCCCTCCTCCCGTCCCCTCTCTCTCCCTCCTCCGTCCCCTCCCTCCTCCCGTTTTCCTCCCCTCCTCCCGTCTCTTCCCCCCTCCCTCCTCTCCTCCTCCCCTCCTCCCGTCTCCTTCTCCCCTCTCCTCCTCCCCTCCTCCCGTCTCCTCCTCTCCTCTTCCCTCCTCCCGTCTCCTCCTCCTCTTCCCTCCTCCCGTCTCCTCCTCCCCACCAGACCTGGACAGCGGTCGGGGAGGGGCTGAGCTGTGGACCGTGGGCGCGCTGGACCGCGAGCAGGTGCGTGAGCTGGGTGTCGGTGTAGTCGTGGGCGACGCTGGCGGGGTGTCGTCCACCACCACCGTCTCCGTCGTGGTGGACGATATCAACGACAACCCCATGATGCCAGCGACCAAGACCGTCCACCTCTGCACGACACAGGTAGGTGGCTCTCTCTCTCTCTCTCTCTCTCTCTCTCTCTCTCTCTCTCTCTCTCTCTCTCTCTCTCTCTCTCTCTGAGTGTTTGAGTGTGTGTGTGTGTGTGTGTGTTGTGTGTGTGTGTGTGTGTGTGTGTGTGTGTGTGTGTGTGATAGAGAGAGTGTGTGTGTGTGAGATAGAGAGAGAGTGTGTGTGTGTGTGTGTGTGTGTGTGTGTGTGTGTGTGTGTGTGTGTGTGTGAGAGAGAGAGAGAGAGAGAGAGAGAGAGAGAGAGAGAGAGAGAGTGTGTGTCTATGTGTGTATGTGTCTATGTGTGTGTGTGTGTGTGTGTGTGTGTGTGTGTGTGTGTGTGTGTGTGTGTGTGTGCGTGGACACATTACAGTACACAAAACCTTCCATTTAAATAATCAAGTTTTGTTCCACTGATGCTAAAAAGAAAAAGAAAATGTTCACCCTAAATATACATTTCATATTTGATCGCCGTTTCCCGTATTTTGCGAGGTAGCGCCAGGAACAGGCGAAGAAAAGCCACCACATTCGTTCACACTCAAGTCTCTAGCTGCCATGTGTAATGCACCGAAACCACAGCTCCCTGTCCACCACATCCAGATACCCCCCAACAGACCTTTCCATGGTTTACCCAGGACGTTTCACAGGCCCTGGTTCAGTCCACTGACTGCACGTCGATCTCCGTATACCACATCGTTCCAATTCACTCTATCCCGCGCATGCCTTTCACCCTCCACATATCCCCTTCCGAAAAAAAAAAATAGAAAATGGTCCATCATATATCAACCCAATTTACAATTACTGGCATTTCTTTTTTTATACCAAACAAAATCCTGTAATTGATTATTCTTTATAGATGCAAATTATCGATCCAAATTATTACAAAATTACTAGCAAAATATAATCTAGCCAATATATATATATTCATGTGACTTCTCTGATCGGTACACTGTAGAATGGGATGCGAAAGAAAATGAGATGTGAAAGAAAATGAGATATAAAAGAAAATGAGATGTAAAAGAAAATGAGATGCGAGAGGATGTGAAAGGAAATGAGATGTGAAAGAAAATGGGATGCGAAAGAACATAAGGTGTCAAAGAAAAAATGAGATGCGAAAGAAAAATGAGACGTGTAAAAGAAAATGAGACGCGGCGGAAGGAAAAATAATGAGACGTGCAAAAGAAAATGGGATGTGGGTTATTGGTTTGTACCCTCCCCTCCTGCGCAGGGTGGGGTCTCGGACGCGCCCTTGGGGCGGGTGTATGTGGAGGACCCGGACGACTGGGACCTGGGGGACAAGACCTTCCGCTGGAGGGGCGCCCCGCACCCACTCTTCTCCCTCCGCCCGGAGGACGGTGCCCTCCACGCCTCCACCCACCTCCGCCAGGGTAGGTGAGTACCATAGTGGTGTACCGTGGTGTACCGTCCAGCCAGGGTAGGTGAGTACCATAGTGGTGTACCGTGGTGTACCATCCAGCCAGGGTAGGTGAGTACCATAGTGGTGTACCGTGGTGTACCATCCGGCCAGGGTAGGTGAGTACCATAGTGGTGTACCATCCAGCCAGGGTAGGTGAGTACCGTGGCGGTGTACCGTGGTGTACCGTCCAGCCAGGGTAGGTGAGTACCATAGTGGTGTACCATGGTGTACCATCCAGCCAGGGTAGGTGAGTACCATACTGGTGTACCGTGGTGTACCGTCCATCCAGGGCAGGTGAGTACCATAGTGGTGTACCGTGGTGTACCATCCAGCCAGGGCAGGTGAGTACCATAGTGGTGTACCATCCAGCCAGGGTAGGTGAGTACCATAGTGGTGTACCATGGTGTACCATCCAGCCAGGGTAGGTGAGTACCATAGTGGTGTACCGTGGTGTACCATCCAGCCAGCTCCACCAGGGCAGGTTACCGCGGTGCGCCGTTAACGGTACTGTCCAAGTGAAGTCTACACACACACACACACACACACACACACACACACACACACACACACACACACACCGTTTTTTTTTTTTTTTTTTAACATTTTCCCTGTTGTCGTCCTCTTTTTGACAGACCCCAATCATAAAAATGCGTCGTACGACGCATTGCGACGCTATAACCTTTTTTTACGTCTTTCAGGTACGAGCTACACTTTGCCGTCAGCGACGCTGTCTGGGGTCAGAGTGATGTACCAGCCAATGTGACGGTGAAGGTGAGGGCGCTGAGCCCAGAGGCCCTGGCCCACGCCACGCCCATCACCCTCACGCCCACCACGCCCACAGACCTCACCAGGGGATGGACGCCTGAGGTCAGTATAAAAAAAATCAGTAATTTTTTATTCCTGGTAATTGTTAGGGGGTCTAGGAAATGCTGTATGGTTCATACGTCACTTGATTGGTGGTTCCCAGCCATTTGATGTCCTGGTTTGACTACCCGATTTCTCCTGACGGTGCAGGAGGGTGGCGGAGGGCTGGGCCGACTGCTGGAGGCTGTGGAAAGTGTCGTAGGAAAGGAGGGTCACACGGTAGAGGTAGTGAGCGTCTACGGACGCCACCCACCCTCACTACAGCCGGGAGAACCTTCGACCCTTGAATCTACCACAAGCCCCTCACCGCCCGCGCCAAGCGGCGAACACACGTCCACACCACACCGCCACGACGCTACCACAAGCCCCACACCGCCCGCTGCTACTCCTACAGACGGGCCGACGACGTCCTCGCTACCACACCGTCGCATCTCGGCCCCCAGCAGTGGGGACTCCAGCCCCGACGGCACCCATGTCCCCGCCGCTCTCAAGTCCCCAGCGCCCGTGCGCCTGCCAGCCAAGGACGCCCCGCCCTCAACCTGTGTCTGGGTGAGCGTGAGGGAAGATCATGGTGGGTTTATGGACCCCGTTAAGCTACAGGGACTCTTGGCGCTACATTCTCCACAGGTGAGGGTTCGACGGTGTTGCTACACAGGGCCCCCTGTTCTACAACGGGGCCCCTTGCTCTACAACGGGGCCCCTTGCTCTACAACGGAGCCCCTCTGCCCTACACTGGGACACAGGGCCCTCTGCCCTACACTGGGACACAGGGCCCTCTGCCCTACACTGGGGCACAGGGCCCTCTGCCCTACACTGGGACACAGGGCCCTCTGCCCTACACTGGGGCACAGGGCCCTCTGCCCTACACTGGGACACAGGGCCCTCTGCCCTACACTGGGACACAGGGCCCTCTGCCCTACACTAGTACACAGGGTCTTCTGTTCTACGCCTGTACATAAAAGCCCCTTCCCTTACACCAGTACACAGGACCCCTTCCCCTACACCAGTACACAGAGCCCCTTCCCCTACACCAATACACAGAGCCCCTTCCCCTACACCAGTACACAGAGCCCCTTCCCCTACACCAGTACACAGAGCCCCTTCCCCTACACCAGTACACAGAGCCCGTTCCCCTACACCAGAACACAGAGCCCCTTCCCATACACCAGTACATAGGACCCCCTTCCCTTACACCAGTACACAGAGCCCCTTCTCCTACACCAGTACACAGAGCCCCTTCCCCTACACCAGTACACATAGGATTCTACTAGATAGATAGATAGATAGATAGATAGATAGATATAGATAGATAGATAAATAGGAATATGGGTCGATTCATTAAATAATGATAATAATCATAATGATAATATGTTTATGTATATGTATATGAGTGGGATGGGCCAATCCTTCGTCTGTTTCCTGGCGCTACCTCGCTGACGCGGGAAACGGCGATCAATAATAATAATAATAATAATAATAATAATAATAATAATAATAATAATAATAATAATGAAGAAGGAAATAACAATTACTTAATTATTCCAATATAAAAAAGAAAGAAACATTGCCATTCGCCCAAAACGTGAGTGTCTCTATCTATGTCACAGCTGGAGGAGAAGACCCACCTGCAGGTGGCGCTGCTGGAGGAGGAGCTGCTGGAGGAGGAGGTGCTGGAGGAGGAGGAGCCAGGGTCGGCCCAGCAGCCACCACTCCACCACCAGTTCTCAGCTGCCACGCGCGCTTCCACTGCTCCACCACTGCAAGTGAGTCTCTCTGTCTCTCTGTCTATCTGTCTATCTGTCTGTCTATATTTCTGTCTGCCTGTCTTTCTGTCTATCTGTATGGCAGTCTGTCTGTATGGCAGTCTGTCTGTATGGCGGTCTGTCCGTCTGCCTGTCTATATATCTATTTGTCTCTGTCTGTCTGTCTATATATCTGCATGCCTGTCTGTCTGTCTTTACTTCTGTCTGTCTGTTCGTCTGTCTATGAGGATAAAAGAATGTGAGAGTTGATGGTAGAGGGGGAGCGACAGCGATTGTTGTAGGTGGAATAATGATGATAATGATAATGATAATGATGATGATGATGATGATAATGATGATAATGATAATGATAATGATAATGATAATGATAATGATAATGATAATGATAATGATAATGATAATGATAATGATAATGATAATGATAATGATAATGATAATGATAATGATAATGATAATGATAATGATAATGATAATGATAATGATAATGATAATGATAATGATAATGATAATGATAATGATAATGATAATGATAATGATAATGATAATGATAATGATAATGATAATGATAATGATAATGATAATGATAATGATAATGATAATGATAATGATAATGATAATGATAATGATAATGATAATGATAATGATAATGATAATGATAATGATAATGATAATGATAATGATAATGATAATGATAATGATAATGATAATGATAATGATAATGATAATGATAATGATAATGATAATGATAATGATAATGATAATGATAATGATAATGATAATGATAATGATAATGATAATGATAATGATAATGATAATGATAATGATAATGATAATGATAATGATAATGATAATGATAATGATAATGATAATGATAATGATAATGATAATGATAATGATAATGATAATGATAATGATAATGATAATGATAATGATAATGATAATGATAATGATAATGATAATGATAATGATAATGATAATGATAATGATAATGATAATGATAATGATAATGATAATGATAATGATAATGATAATGATAATGATAATGATAATGATAATGATAATGATAATGATAATGATAATGATAATGATAATGATAATGATAATGATAATGATAATGATAATGATAATGATAATGATAATGATAATGATAATGATAATGATAATGATAATGATAATGATAATGATAATGATAATGATAATGATAATGATAATGATAATGATAATGATAATGATAATGATAATGATAATGATAATGATAATGATAATGATAATGATAATGATAATGATAATGATAATGATAATGATAATGATAATGATAATGATAATGATAATGATAATGATAATGATAATGATAATGATAATGATAATGATAATGATAATGATAATGATAATGATAATGATAATGATAATGATAATGATAATGATAATGATAATGATAATGATAATGATAATGATAATGATAATGATAATGATAATGATAATGATAATGATAATGATAATGATAATGATAATGATAATGATAATGATAATGATAATGATAATGATAATGATAATGATAATGATAATGATAATGATAATGATAATGATAATGATAATGATAATGATAATGATAATGATAATGATAATGATAATGATAATGATAATGATAATGATAATGATAATGATAATGATAATGATAATGATAATGATAATGATAATGATAATGATAATGATAATGATAATGATAATGATAATGATAATGATAATGATAATGATAATGATAATGATAATGATAATGATAATGATAATGATAATGATAATGATAATGATAATGATAATGATAATGATAATGATAATGATAATGATAATGATAATGATAATGATAATGATAATGATAATGATAATGATAATGATAATGATAATGATAATGATAATGATAATGATAATGATAATGATAATGATAATGATAATGATAATGATAATGATAATGATAATGATAATGATAATGATAATGATAATGATAATGATAATGATAATGATAATGATAATGATAATGATAATGATAATGATAATGATAATGATAATGATAATGATAATGATAATGATAATGATAATGATAATGATAATGATAATGATAATGATAATGATAATGATAATGATAATGATAATGATAATGATAATGATAATGATAATGATAATGATAATGATAATGATAATGATAATGATAATGATAATGATAATGATAATGATAATGATAATGATAATGATAATGATAATGATAATGATAATGATAATGATAATGATAATGATAATGATAATGATAATGATAATGATAATGATAATGATAATGATAATGATAATGATAATGATAATGATAATGATAATGATAATGATAATGATAATGATAATGATAATGATAATGATAATGATAATGATAATGATAATGATAATGATAATGATAATGATAATGATAATGATAATGATAATGATAATGATAATGATAATGATAATGATAATGATAATGATAATGATAATGATAATGATAATGATAATGATAATGATAATGATAATGATAATGATAATGATAATGATAATGATAATGATAATGATAATGATAATGATAATGATAATGATAATGATAATGATAATGATAATGATAATGATAATGATAATGATAATGATAATGATAATGATAATGATAATGATAATGATAATGATAATGATAATGATAATGATAATGATAATGATAATGATAATGATAATGATAATGATAATGATAATGATAATGATAATGATAATGATAATGATAATGATAATGATAATGATAATGATAATGATAATGATAATGATAATGATAATGATAATGATAATGATAATGATAATGATAATGATAATGATAATGATAATGATAATGATAATGATAATGATAATGATAATGATAATGATAATGATAATGATAATGATAATGATAATGATAATGATAATGATAATGATAATGATAATGATAATGATAATGATAATGATAATGATAATGATAATGATAATGATAATGATAATGATAATGATAATGATAATGATAATGATAATGATAATGATAATGATAATGATAATGATAATGATAATGATAATGATAATGATAATGATAATGATAATGATAATGATAATGATAATGATAATGATAATGATAATGATAATGATAATGATAATGATAATGATAATGATAATGATAATGATAATGATAATGATAATGATAATGATAATGATAATGATAATGATAATGATAATGATAATGATAATGATAATGATAATGATAATGATAATGATAATGATAATGATAATGATAATGATAATGATAATGATAATGATAATGATAATGATAATGATAATGATAATGATAATGATAATGATAATGATAATGATAATGATAATGATAATGATAATGATAATGATAATGATAATGATAATGATAATGATAATGATAATGATAATGATAATGATAATGATAATGATAATGATAATGATAATGATAATGATAATGATAATGATAATGATAATGATAATGATAATGATAATGATAATGATAATGATAATGATAATGATAATGATAATGATAATGATAATGATAATGATAATGATAATGATAATGATAATGATAATGATAATGATAATGATAATGATAATGATAATGATAATGATAATGATAATGATAATGATAATGATAATGATGCCATCCTCGTACCTGAAGGTGGCGCTGACGACCAGGCCGCAGGCGGTGAGGGCGCAGCTGCGGGTGCGGACGCGCGGCCCGCGTCACGGGCTCCTCCTACGTCTGGCAACAACCCACCAACACACCTCTGCTTTCACGATCTACGTAAGTTGTCGTACATTGTGGCGCGTCCATGTGATATAGAGTCTATAACCCTATATATATATATATATATATATATATATATATATATATATATATATATATTCCGCAATATAGAGAGCTTCTCTGGTGCTATAGCGCTCTTGTTATAGTCTATATAACCTTCTATATAGTTCCAAAAGTGCGTTGTTTCCCCCCTCACACTCCTATTGCAGCTTCGGGAAGGCGTGGCGTGCGCGTCCGTGTCATGGGCGGGGCGGGCGTCGCGGACGGTGTGCGTGGAGGGACGCCCCTTAGGCGACGGGGCGTGGCATACGGTGAGGGCGGAGCGCCACGGAGGCAGCCTGGTGGTCAGCGTGGACGACGGTGACGACTGGCGGCGCAACGAGTCTCTGGCAACGCCCGCTGACGAAGGAATGGTCGTGGAGCCGCCCGCCAACCTGGGCCTACATCAGAGCGAGGGGGCGACGGTGGGCGGCCTGCCCGAGTTCGAGGACGCGAGGCTGGTCGGCGTCCACAATGACCTGAATAATAGTGAGGGATACGCCCCTTCTCTCTCTCTCTCTCTCTCTCTCTCTCTCTCTCTCTCTCTCTCTCTCTCTCTCTCTCTCTCTCTCTCTCTCCAACGTAATATAGGACATTTTCATACTTGATCGCCGTCTGTCGTGTGTAATGCACCGAAACCACAGCTCCCTATCCACATCCAGCCCCTCCCCCCCCCCCACACACACAGACCTTTCCATGGTTTACCCCGGACGCTTTACGTGACCTGGTCCAGCCCACTAACAGCACGTCGACCCCTGTATACCACATCGTTCCAATTCACTCTATCCCGTGCATGCCTTTCACCCTCCTGCATGTTCTCGCGCCCACCGTTCAAAATCTTTTTCACTCCATCCTTCCATCTTCAATACAGTCTCCCCGTTTTCCTTGCTCCCTCCACCTCTGACATATATTCTCACTGTCAATCTTTCCTCACTCTTTCCCTCCATATGTCCAAACCATTTTAGCACACCCTCTTCTGCTCTCTCTCAACCACACTCTTCTTATTACCACATATCTCTCTTACCCTTCCATTACTTAATAACACCTCACACCACATATTGTCCTCAAACATTTCATTTCCAACACATCCACCCTCCTCCGTACAACCCTATCTATAACCCGTACTTCACAACCATACAATATCGTTGAAACTTCCATTCCTTCAAACATACCCAATTTTTTTGCCCTTTCAGATAACGGTTCTCTCCAAACATTCTTCAGTGCTCCCAGAACCTTCGCCCCCTCACCCACCCTATTGTATGCCCTAGATCAGTGTACCAAAACAGTAAGGCGGAGCAGAAGACATGACATTCACGTATTTCTGTCCCGCCCTTCAGGTTGCATTGATGACCTCCGTGTATCTGGGCGACCTCTGCCACTACCTCCCGCCGTGAACAGCACCAGCTGGGGCCAGGTCACCACCTGGCAGGGTCTGGAGTCGGGCTGCACCGCCCCGGACGCCTGCCTCAACACCACCTGCGCCCCGCCTCTCTCCTGCGTCTCCACCTGGGGCCAGGCCACCTGCAGGTGGGTCCTCGTTTCCCTCTCCACATCTTCACCTCGACCCCGCGTGACGTCCTTTCAAACACAGACGATTTCATTAAAAAAAAAGTTAAACCTGACATTTATCCATCCAGAGAGAGTTATGTTAATGTTAACATATTCATAAACCTCTTAAAGTTACGTCAAAATACGTCAATCTGTGTATAAAATCCTTTTTCTTAAGTCTTCAAATATATCTTTTTTTTTTCATGGTAAAAGAAATGGTATCACAAAATCCACAACATCAAACCAGTTCTCATATTCACAACTGGGCCATAACCCCACAAGTCGAGCAAAGTCATAACCATTCCACAACCCCCCCCCCTAGGTGTGGGGTTGGGCGGCAGCTGGTGGACGCCATCTGTGAGGACGTGGACGAGTGCCAGTGGCGACCCTGTCTCCACGGAGGCACCTGCTACGACCTGCGACCCGGGTTCGAGTGCGTGTGCCGGCCCGGGTACACAGGCCAGCATTGCCAGTGGGGCGATCTCGCCACAGAGGGCTACCCTTTCGCAGCCCCTATAGCCATCGCAGCCCTCACAGTCTCGCTCCTCCTGCTGGGTAAGGTCTCTCAAATGTTGCTGGGGCACCTAAGGGACTTTATATATAAAAGCCTTGTAGAAAACCAGGCGTCGCCATATTCCAAAACAGCCATGAATAAAAAAGGGAACCCTTCGTGTTATGAAAAAATGCTTGAGATTTCCCTCCCACATGAACAATTTGAAACAATGAAGAACTTGTCTGTTCTTCTACATGATGTCTGCCCCCCCCCCCCTGTTCATCTATGATGCCCCCCCCCCCCCTTCACTAATACATACGTTTTTATTCAACAATAACACGTTAACCATGCAGTACACGCATCTATATCAGGTCCGACTTTTTGTACTCATTCTCTAGTTGAGTTTGGGGGAAATAATTCATACATTATGTATAGGCTGTAACAAGAATGATAAATAATAATTATTTATCACCTTTATCGTCGACTAAAATTACATCTATCATATCTGTATGTATTGGACAAACCATACACATCAAAACAATCCAAACTCAATACAACAATTAAGTCTACAACCTCAAAGAACACGTACACAAAAACTAACAACAAAAATATAAATAAAAACAAGTGAATAAACGAACATAAGAACCATCAAAAACTAATAAAACAAATATGTCCTTCACCAAAATGAAGAGAAATAATAATCACAGACACATTTAAAGATGGTTAGCTCATAAAACACGTCCACTACACTTGGAAAACTGCCAACATTTGAGAGAGAGAAAAAATAAGAAGAAAACATTACCCAGCTCCAACGCGAAGCGCATACTCGTAGCTCCAAAAATACCCCATAAAAAACGTCTCCAACCCCCCATAAAAAAGGCTCCCCCATAAAAAAGTCTCCCCCATAAAAAAGTCTCCTCCCCATAAAAAACTACTCCCCATAAAAAACGGCTCCCCCATAAAAAACGGCTCCCCCATAAAAAACGGCTCCCCCATAAAAAAAGACTCCCACATAAAAAACGGCCCCCATAAAAAAGGCTCCCATAAAAAACGGCTCCCCATAAAAAACGGCTCCCTCATAAAAAACGGCTCCCCCCATTAAAAACGGCTCCCTCCCATAAAAAACGGCTCCCCCCATTAAAAACGGCTCCCCCCATAAAAAATGGCTTCTGGGGTTACTTAACTAACTATACCTGAGAGGTTTTTGTATACTTATGTTCCAGGTTAAGTTTTGAAGACAATGATTTTAATCACTATGATACAGACTTGGTCCTGTCATATATATATATATATATATATATATATATATATATATATATATATATATATATATATATATATATATATATCACATGTTTACCAAATGGCGTCCTAGCTTCGTCTCTTCGATGTATATCAACTGACTGTTATATTTCTCTCTTGTGTCTCCCCTGATGATGTGATTATTACACGAAAGTGCACTTGGGAACTTTTCGTGTTTCATTTTCCCCGTGGACTCATAGGAATATACATATATATGTGCACCAAAATGTGTAATATATACAGGTTCTTATATCAATGCTCAGATCAGCATTGATATATGTATACTATATGATTTAATTAATGAAATACACCCATCGCTCGTTTCATGAGGGGGTGGGGGGGGGGTTATGTAGTGCGAAAATTTTATACAGTGAATAATCGCATTTAGGGAACCAGTACACAGGAATGGGAAGTTTTGGCACACACACACACACACACACACACACACACACACACACACACACACACACACACACCAAATTCTAATTCCATAAAATGAAGTACAAACACATATAGGTTCCTAGCAGCATATCATATTCACACATAGTTATCCCACATAGAAAAAAAAGCGAGAATACACATGTACAGCAATACAGAGAAAGCATAAATTGTGATAGTAATTTCCAAGAATGAAAATCCATCTGAAAATAGTGGAATTCCAAGTGTATTCAACTTGCTTCTAAGAAGTGCAGAGAGAGAGAGAGGTTTCATGACACCAGAAATAAACTAATAATCTAACAAGGGAATGATTCCTATGTATATACCTCTACACCACACATTCCCAGGCACTCATGTATATATACATATGTTGTTCACATGCAAAGTCTATGTTGACAGAAATGCACACAAGTATGTCCCTCACATGCAAAGTCTATGTCGACAGAAATGCACACACGTATATTCCTCACATGCAAAGTCTAAGTTGACAGAAATACACTCGAATCATGCAGCTATCTTCGACATCACAGCATTCACAAGTTTCCTTCCACTACCACTTATCCCCCTTCGTTCTCCCTTTTTCACCAGTGGTGGTAGGCATCCTTGTCTCCCTGAAGCTCCGCCGTCTGTGGGACGACGCCCAGGGAGGTGAGGTAAGGGCGCAGGGTGACGAGGGAGGCACAGTGGTGGAGCTAATGACCAGGAACCACACGGGGCAGGCGAGCACAGGCGACGCCCACCGTAAAACATTACTCCAATGTTTAAGATTCCAGCTTCCACCCATCCACCCAGTGCCACTCCAAAGAGGTAAATGGTCTATTGTATTGTCTATTGTCCTTACACCCACCCATCCACCCACCCACACACTCACACACACATGAGAATGGGTACTGCACAGTGGAATGAGGAAGTTGACTTGCCATTGATGTAGAAAGTGATGTGTATGAACAGCATCTTCAGGGAAGAAGAGTGAGTGATTGAGAGGAGTACAAGTGAAAACTATTTCAGCAGGAGGTGAATAAAGTGAGAGCAGTATATCAAATTGGGGCAACGACAGGAAAAGCAGATAATGTCATAAATGATAAAAGGTGGTATAGATAAGAGATGGACTGAGTATTTCAAAGGGCTGCTGCTGATAACACAGACGTGGTGTGTACATAGGAACGAGTTGGCGTTTAGAACGACATTGGAAAAGTTTGGTGAAATGAGTGGATGTAATGAAAGCCATGTGCAAAGATGTAGTGTGGCACAGAAGTTTATCTGTTCATCATATATAAGGTGGTGTGGAAGGTATATGTGAGGCTGTATCATTGGGAATACAATCTCATCAAAGAACTTCTCAGTCCAAAGGAGTCTACATTTCTCTGCTGATGGAAGTAGTACAGTCTTAAGCTGCAGGAGCCTTTAGAAATGTCCTGGGTGATAATAATAATAATAATAATAATAATAATAATAATAATAATAATAATGATAATAATAAATAATAATAATAATAATAATAATAATAATAATAATAATAATAATGATAATAAAATAATAATAATAATAATAATAATAATAATAATAATAATAATAATAATAATAATGATAATAATAATAATAATGATAATGATAATAACATTGATAATAATAATAACCTATCTATCTATCTATCTATCTATATCTATGACGCCTGTTCCCTCCGGGAACTCCCATCAAAAGGGGTGGCCATCGCAAAACTGACTTTCTATTTATCCCTGATCACAATAATGATGTAAATATCATGTCCATATATGAGGATTTTCCTTCCAAGGCTCAGTTTTCTGTTCTTCACGCTACCTCGCGCATGCGGGAAATGGCAAATAAGTATGGAAAAATACGTGTGTGTGTGTGTGTGTGTGTATGTGTGTGTGTGTGTACATATATATTGGAAAGGATCACAATTTTGCGCGTGATCAAGATATTCCTATGAGTCCACGGGGAAAATGTGTCTCCCCTGATGATGTGATTATTACACAAAAGTGCACTTGGGAACTTTTCGTGTTTCATTTTCCCCCGTGGACTCATAGGAATATATATATATATATATAAATATATATATATATTTTTCTTTCTTTCATACTATTCGCCATTTCCCGCATTAGCGAGGTAGCGTTGAGAACAGAGGACTGGGCCCTTGAGGGAATATCCTCGCCTGGGCCCCTTCTCTGTTCCCTCTTTTGGAAAAAAAAAAAAAGTGAGAGGGGAGGATTTCCAGCCCCCCGCTCCCTCCCCTTTTAGTCGCCTTCTACGACACGCAGGGAATACGTGGGAAGTATTCTTTCTCCCCTATCCCCAGGGATATATATATATATATATATATATATATATATATATATATATATATATATATATATATATATATATATATATATATATATATATCAAACTCTTCATCAGGGAAGAAAGTGACATGTGAGGAGGAAAGCTGTCATACAGACAGCATTCTTGTCAACACTAACTTCCTAGTGACCAAAGTGGCACCAGCTGGTGTGAGTGTCCCACTCACAGTGAGAGGAGCCGCCGGTGTGAGGGGTTCCATCCCACTCTCATCCAAGGACGACCTTCGAGCGTATGCCTATGAGGGAGATGGATCCTCGGCTGGGTCACTGACTTCTGCATTATCAGGTCAGGATTGGGTTTGTGTATTCTAAGAGATCAGGTAAGGTCAGGTAAGAAGAAATTAAATCCTAATTTTTTCCCCCACAACAGATTCTAAAATTATAGTTACACTTGATAGATACAATTTGTCATTGATGAGATACTGTGTTAGAGGACGTATGTTCCATCTTGTGCATAGTGTTTATAGATGGGTTAATGACAGGTAAAGAAATAGGCAAAGGCAGGCAAGCCACTATGTTCATAATAGCATGAGAATGATGATATTCTATATCAATAATTATACAGACCTTCTTCAGTTTAATGTAGCAAACACAGACCTGGTGTCCAATATGATCTATGTTTCATAATGAATCGTCTTTGGCACAATTTACCTCACCTGTGTCCCTCACCTATTATTCTAAGCTTTAGCTTCAATGCCATCAAAACATCTTTCTAACATACACTCTTCAATCATTCATCACCCATCCCACCTCTTCTGTGCCTACATTTATATATATATATATATATATATATAAACATCCTTCTGACGTTTCCTCCTGCCGACAGGTCTGCGTGAGGAGCAACCTGACGAAGGAGCCATAAAGCCCTTGGTTCCAGGGTTCCTGGAAGCCATGGACCTCTTGAAGAACCTGCCAGAAGCATCTACATCACCCACACTCCTAGGTACCAGACTGGACGACCCGACTGCGAAGAAGAAGACGCCAAGAGAATCGCCATCGGGTCAAAACCCTCCATCGCCAAGACGTAGTAGCAACACCAACCCCAGTGTGTGCCCCCCCAGAAGGATTTGTGCTTTAGTGAGCAAAGCAGTTCGTTCGCCTCCTGCAACTAATGCCAGGCCAGCTCCAAACGCATCTCCGGGACGTGACTCACCACCTCACAGCGAAGAGGAACGGACAGCAGCGGTGGTGAGGGAGGGAAATTCTCAAGCGACCACAAGAAAATGAACTTGTGACATTTGCCACTACGTCGGGAGGCTACGCTTCGCTCTTCGCCTGCTCTCATTATCGAAGTAGGGGAACATCTACTTCATAAAATTGTAAACATCTCTCCTAAAACGCAGCCCATAACATAAATTGATGTAATTTTGACTAATTGTTATACCACTGAAGCCGCTTACGAATAATATATGATACAGTTTCATCTAAGCAACACCATTTGTCTCTCACGCTGCTATAGCGTACCCAGAAGAATAACTGATCCTACATATAAAAGGTCTGAAACTAACTTGTTTTGAACCCCCTATTCATGGCAGTGTTTGGTTCATGATCTGTCACTTAAAACATCCTAAAATTCTGATATCCTTCTATTAGTAGGATGGCAATATTCTAAAGATGTTTCTTCCCATGAAAACACTGAAAAGGATCCAATATAACAAGTGTTCTGTACAGGTTCGAGTTCTGTCCTGGGGTTTAGTGGATCCTATTCTCTGTGTAAGTTCTATGTGATTGTTTCAAGACCTTTGGGGAAAAATAAATGGATATGGTGGCCAAAATTATACACAACCTAGTCATATTAAAACTATGGCTGTGACGTACATCAAAGCTATCTCATTCTCCATCTATGTAGACATTCCTCTGTACTAAGGTTCAGAGGCAACTGTATGATATTTTATACATTTATAGAGTATCTACATTATACAAATTCAATCTGATATTTGTGTCCTTTCCCCTTGCAGTTCCTACATTGTCCCAGGTAAGCAAAAAGTTCATTTTTTTTAGAACACTTTTTTTCAATATTCTGTTTCACGGAAATCTCTTTATATATTTTTTTATTCAAAGGACTTATCTTGGGGGTTAGCTATCATATACGAAGACGTGATATAATCATTATCATTATACAACACCAGCTTTCAAGGTTGCGCTACACACAGTACTCAGAAAATGGTGAAGTGCTTTGGAATAGTAAGTTCCCATGGCTAGACTCGACTCTTCTTTGTCCAGTGGCCTTCCTAAAAGGTAGATTTTCCCATGCAACCAACCCTATGTAATCTAAATCCATTACACCAACATATATTATATTACCTACGTGAATATTTGGCATCTTGTACCACTGAACCCTCACTGCATGTTAATAAAATTAACATCTTCGCTAATTCACTACTACAGCAACACAAGTATAGCATAGATTTGGTTAACTGTGACAAGGGGGCCGTAATTACCCTATCAATAACAAGGGGGCCAAAATTACCCTATCATTATCTCCGTTCATGATCTTTGTATCTCTGTTCATGAGATCTTTGTATCTCTGTTCATGATCTTTGTATCTCTGTTCATGATCTTTGTATCTCTGTTCATGATCTTTGTATCTCTGTTCATGATCTTTGAATTTCTGTTCATGATCTTTGAATTTCTATTCATGATCTTTGAATTTCATGCAATAGTTCTCTTGTTTACAAACATCGTGGCATTACAATGAGGGAAAAATATAACAAGAGAAATATTTGACTGTACTCATGTGATATTCTGGTCTAAACTTGATATGAACTTAGATATTTTTAATGTATTTTTCTAAATACATTCAAAAATTTAAGAAAAATAGTATTGCACCATTAACATGCCAAGCCTCGAAGCATTTTGGACTTTCAATGTTGCATTTGTAATGCAATCAAGGAAAGTAGAATACATGTTCCTACCATCTACTTCTACCCCAAGTGTCTACCTTATGTTCCAAACCTTCTACTTCAACTTTAATGCTCCTCGCAAAAATGCTTCTACTCACTACTTCTATCTACTGTTTCTACCTAATATTCTCGTCTAACGTTCCTGTCTACAAATTCTAAGCTCTTACCATTGTGCTAAGGGGCAAGGGGTCATCCCGTAGTGCTCACCACAAGGGTGTATGTTGGTGGAGAGTATAGCAGCAGCAGTCCACGCGGGTGAGGCAGAGAGAGAGAGAGAGAGAGAGAGAGAGAGAGAGAGAGAGAGAGAGAGAGAGAGAGAGAGAGAGAGAGAGAAGACGCCTACGTGGATGAAAGGAGTAGAACTCAACAGCCACAGAAGTTTTGGCCCACGACATAGCCATCACCTACCCCTCCCAATACCCAAGTGGATAGTATAGATAATAGACCTTCGAGGTGGTTGGCTCTCCACCAACTACCACCTCAATCTATCGACAAATTATATGTGTAATTATGTACAATGGTAAATATTAAATATGTAGTTATATTGACTTTACCCCCCCCCCCCCTGGGGATAGGGGGAGAAAGAATACTTGCCACGTATTCCCTGCGTGTCGTAGAAGGCGACTAAAAGGGGGAGGGAGCTGAGGGAGGGGGGTTTGGAAATCCTTCCCTCCTGTTTTTACTTTTCCCAAAGAAGGAACAGAGAAGGGGGCCAAGTGAGGATATTCCCTCAAAGGCTCGGTTCTCTGTTCTTGACGCTACCTCGCTAACGCGGGAAATGGCGAATAATATGAAAAAAAGACTTTTACACTACACATTGTCTGTTTCTTCATTCATCTTCGTCTCATTCATTCACTACCATAATGCATAGGTTCGAGCCCTGGTGACGGCAGTCGGTCCACAGTCAATCCAGCTGTTCATCCAACCCTAGGGGGTAAGATAAATAATATGGACACCTGGCTCAGGCTAGGGCATAGACAAGAACCATATTTAACAACTGTTATTATTAAAAAAAAATAGTTATAGATAAGAAGAATTCGACACTGTACGCTTATAATATCAACACTTAACAAAATCTCTTCAAATTTGGATATTTCTTTAGTATCAATGATATCTAGCGCTAAAAATCTAGCGCTAGTGCTACATATCTAGCGCTAGTGCTACATATCTAGCGCTAGTGCTAGATATCTAGCGCTAATGCGAGATACCTAACGCTATTGCTACATATCGAGCGCTAGTGCTAGATATCTAGCGCTAGTGCGAGATATCTAGCGCCAGTGCGAGATATCTAGCGGTAGTGCGAGATCTCTAGCGTTAGTCAGTCCATTCTTTCATCTATAGCACTCAAAAATTCCTTGTAGTTTACCTCCAGTAAAACAGCACGAAGTCACTATAACACTATATAGCCATCTATCATCTCTATCTCACTTTTTTTTTTCTAAAAAAACTAGCATTTGTTTCTGCTAATATTGCAATCTGTAACAATGTCATCATTATAAGTAATTTATATATATTTTTTTTCTGCACGTAACCCCATAACTCTTCATCATTTTCATTCATGATCCTAAATACCCCATGCATCCCCCATGCCACAGTACTTACCATCGCATTTAAATCACCCATCACTAATACCTGGTCTCATACATCAAAACTCCCTACTACACTCACTCAGATGCTCCCAAAACACTTGCCTAGTCATGCTTTGTCTTCTCATACCTAGGTGCATAGACACCAATAATCACCCATTTCTCTCTAGCAATCCACTTCAAGTTTTACCCACATCAATCTAGAATGTAGCTCCTTACATTCTGTCACATACTCCCACAACTCTTGCTTCAGGAGTAGTGCTACTCCTTCCTTAGCTCTTGCCCTCTCACTAACCCTTGATTTCACTCCCGTTTCAAAACCATTCTTCCCCTTTACCCTTGAGCTTCGTTTCACTTAGAGCCAGAACATCCAGGTTCCTTTCCTCAACTACCTATCTCTCCTTTCTTCTCATCTTGGTTCCATCCACACACATTCAGACACCCCATCCTGAGCCTTCGAAGAGGATAAGCACTCACCCCTTGACTCCATCAGTTTCCTCTTTTAGAAAATGAAATGGAAGATGGGGAGGATTTCCAGCTTCCCCTCCGCTCCCGCCCCCTTTTAGTCGCCTTCTACGACACGCAGGGAATACGTGGCAAGTATTCTTTCTCCTCCTACTTCAGGGATGTTGCCCATGATGGTAACAGTGATGACGCCTGTGGGTTGGTGGCCTTACGACCAAGCCACAAACACTCATTCCCGCCCCTAGGCCACAAATCTGTAGGTTCCCCTTGCCTCCCACAGAGGGAGTGAGGGGGGACACACAGACAGCATCTCTTCCTCCCGACCCTCCCAGGTGACATTTGGTGACCAAGATGGAAAACTAAGAGGGAGGGAAGGGGGGACACAAACAGCACCTCTTCCTCCCGACCCTCCCAGGTAACATCTGGTGACCAAGATGGGGAAACTAAGAGAGAGGGAAGGGGGGACACAAACAGCACCTCTTCCTCCCGATCCTCCCAGGTGAGATCTGGTGACCAAGATGGAAAACTAAGAGGGAGGGAAGGGGGGACAAAAACAGCATCTCTTCCTCCCGACCCTCGCAGGTGACATCTGGTGGCCAAGATGGGGAAACTAAGGCCTCCAACGGACCTTATCAAGGCGCGACAGAGCGATCACACAGCCAGTCGACCCTCCCCAGGCGTGGAGTACGCACATGGGCCCCGCTTCATCCACTACCACCCTCCCTTCTATCATAATTTCTCGACGCACTTTATATATAACCCGCGCAATCTGGTCCCTCTCTCTATATATACATATATCACATCACTTGGCCATTTTTATTCTAAAGTACGAGAGGCGTTTAGGCTAGTGATTGGAGTGAGTTTATATCTTGTCTCAAAAAAGTTTGTATCATTATTTTTGAGCATTATTCGAGTCGAGTTTTCACGCGGGGGTGTTTTAAGATGGGACCAGGCGTCCAGTGGGGCGTATGGGTCCTGACGCTCTGGTTTTCGACTCAAGGATCGACCCAATCAACAAAGGAGGTATGTAAGGATTTGTCTTGACCCTTTACTTAGACCCCCTAGTTAGACACACACACACACACACACACACACACACACACACACACACACACACACGAATTCGTTAAACTATTTTTTCCCAGTATATGAACACCACACACACACACACACACACACACACACACACACACACACGTACAGTACGTGATGGTGTGAGGTCACGTGACTCCTGCCTGACCTGGACTGATGACATGACCTGACCTGATCTTTAACAGCTGATCATCACTAGTCTGTGGGTGTGTATGTATGTAAACATCTACGAATCAATGTACACGAATATTCATTTATATGTGTTCCTATACGTGTGTGTGTGTGTGTGTGTGTGTGTGTGTGTTGGATTTAGGGTAAATGTATTTACTAATTTTTTTTTTGCCTGGCATGGGCCAGCGCGTAGCGCCTACCGCACGAAAACGAGGGAGTGCCAATTGGAATCCTTCTTTCCTTCCTTCCTTCAGTATATATATATATATATATATATATATATATATATATATATATATATATATATATATATATATATATATATATATGGTATATGCAAGTCCTAAGTTAACCGTAACAAGATATACTAGGTTAAACTTAACAAGGCAATCAAGGATAAAGTTAACAGTTGGAAACTAGGCTAAATTTAACCCTAACAAGACATAGTAAGCTAAAGTTAACAGTACCAAAACTAGGCTAAAGTTAACAGTACCAAAACTTGGCTAAAGTTAACGAGACAAACTAAGTTAAAGTTAACCCTGGCAAGACACACTAGGCTAGTCAAACGTAACTAAGACCAAACTAAGCTATAGTTAACCTAACTAAACAATTTAGCGTCGAATCACATCAATCCAGATATAATTCAACCAAATCTAATTTAATATTGTACCTGATTGAAACCTAGTGACACACACACCACACTTCATGGCTGAAGGTAAAATTTCAGGTAAGCGAAGCTATAACTTTAAAATCAAGTGCTACATTCATCACTCTTTCTACTCAGTTAATTCAACAACTTTTCCTTTATTTTACTAAACCTGATTTTTTTTATATATATAATTTGTATTATAATTTTCAAGCTTAAGTTTTATCATTCTTATTCATCATAATTTTTTTGTTATCATTCGTTTACCATATATATATATATATATATATATATATATATATATATATATATATATATATATATATATATATATATATATATATATATATATTCCTATGAGTCCACGCGGAAAATGAAACACGATAAGTTCCCAAGTGCACTTTCGTGTCATAATCACATCATCATCAGGGGAGACACAAGAGAGAAATATAACAGCCAGTTGATATACATCGAAGAGACGAAGCTAGGACGCCATTTGGTAAACATGTGATTGTGACTGTGATTGTGTCTCCCCTGATGATGTGATTATTACACGAAAGTGCACTTGGGAACTTATCGTGTTTCATTTCCCCCGTGGACTCATAGGAATATCTTGATCACGCGCAAAATTGTAATCTTTTCCAATATATATATATATATATATATATATATATATATATATATATATATATATATATATATATATATATA
The DNA here is from genome assembly GCF_036320965.1 of Panulirus ornatus. NCBI lineage: Eukaryota > Metazoa > Arthropoda > Malacostraca > Decapoda > Palinuridae > Panulirus > Panulirus ornatus. The sequence continues at coordinate 597,474 of NC_092250.1, read as the reverse complement.
TATATATATATATATATATATATATATATTGGTTAATAAGGCACCTTGAGGATTATAGAAGATATTGTGCTTGGTATTATTATTGGCTGTGGTATGTGTCGTCCCCCCCCCTTCGCCTATTCCACGGTCGTAATTATGATACACACGCGAAGGTCGTCGGGCTCCAGTGAACAGTGGCTCTCACTTTCCCTTCCCTGGCAGTGACGTGAGCAGTGCCAATCCACCACACACACACACACACACACACACACACACACGTGCGGTTAATTGCACGTGATGAGGATTAAACCATTATGTCTCCAAAATGGTAATTAAGAGTTTAATTCTCAAGTTACCTTAGAGAATTTTTGCGCTTCTGCATCCCGGTTCATGTAGCGCTACCGTCTAATATAACTATTTAGACTTATTAGTCTTGTATATATATATATATATATATATATATATATATATATATATATATATATATATATATATATATATATATATTGGAAAGGATCACAATTTTGCGCCTGGACTCATAGGAATATATATATATATATATATATATATATATATATATATATATATATATATATATATATATATACACAGAAAACCTTGAATTCGAGACTCAATCAAATGAAACGTGATTCGAAACTCCCAATGACCACCGTTCCCTCTGGCGAAACTTTGTGAAACTTGTCCCGAGTTCATCCAGGGTGAATGAAATTATATGGAAATGTGTGAGAACCGATAAATTGAAAAATTTCTCAACCCTGACTTTAACAAATTGGACTGTGAACTGATTTGCTTAAGCAAGAGTGTGTGTTTGTGCAAGCGTTGCTTATTTGGGCCAGTTTTGCTTTGCCTGCCCTTTGAACACGAAGGTATATACGACCCTTGAACACGATGGTATACGACCCTTGAACACGATGGTATATACGACCCTTGAACACGAAGGTATATACGACCCTTGAACATGATGGTATACGACCCTTGAACATGACGGTATATACGACCCTTGAACACGACGGTATATACGACCCTTGAACATGATGGTATACGACCCTTGAACACGACGGTATATACGACCCTTGAACACGATGGTATACGACCCTTGAACACGATGGTATATACGACCCTTGAACACGAAGGTATATACGACCCTTGAACATGATGGTATACGACCCTTGAACATGACGGTATATACGACCCTTGAACACGACGGTATATACGACCCTTGAACATGATGGTATACGACCCTTGAACACGACGGTATATACGACCCTTGAACACGACGGTATATACGACCCTTGAACACGACGGTATATACGACCCTTGAACACGACGGTATACGACCCTTAAGCACGACCTTTTGACCCCTGAATAGGGCAATACTACCCTTAACCACGACAGTACGACCCTCGGTACGACCTTTGACTTCGCCCTTAAGGGTCAGGTCAAAGGGCGGGGCCCATTCATACCTAAGGGTCGTACTGTCGAAGGTCAAGGGTCGTACAAGCTGTAATTGGAGGTAATCGTATTGGTTAATTACCTCTGGTGATTAAGTCTAATAGAGGTAGTTGCATCGTAAACATAGAGGTCAAAATGTTCAATAATGACCCTGATTAAGACACTAGAGGACCTTGCGTGTATAAGGTCATGAGCTTCGCACTGTCTTGACTCTGTGGTCACACAAGTGAAGATGTGGTAACCCGTCACACACAGTGTGTGACGGCCAAGCGTTACGCGTGTTACGTAGTGGTGGGGGGTAGGGGGGGTTAGTGGTGTGTGTGTGTGTGTGTGTGTGTGTGTACGTACTACAGGGAGAGAGTTTTTACACTTGTGTTGTCCCGTGTCTTACACCTTGTGTATGTGTGTTGTGTACACACACACACACACACACACACACACAGAGAGAGAGAGAGAGAGAGAGAGAGAGAGAGAGAGAGAGAGAGAGACAGACAGACACACACACACACACACACACACACCTCCAATTTGGCGTTACGGCCCACCAGCCCGACGTGCCTGGGTTCGAATCCCGTCCAAGGGAACCAGGTCACACAACCAGCCATACACGGAGGTGTTACCGGACTCCACCTATCGGTGGTTACGCCACGAAAGAGGGGGGGGGGGGGAAGTCACTACCTTGGTCAAGGCTACATAATAATAATTATTACACAGAGTTGAAGAAGCGTAGCGAAATTCCATTTAAGTCCTTCTCGCTCGACAAGGTGTCCACCACCGCCACCACTTCCCAGTTCCTGATTGGTGCGCAGCCTTGAAGGGGGGGGGGGGGGGGGAAAGACCCCCCCTCTAATGAGCATGGTCATTAGAGAGGGGGGGGGGGGAGGAGGGTGGTGGTGGTGGGTGGTTGGGGTAATTAATAACTATGTTGTTCACCGATGATCCCCTCCCTCCCACCCTTCCCCTCTCTTCCCCTCCCTCCCACCCTTCCCCTCTCTTCCCCTCCCTCCCACCCTTCCCCTCTCTTCCCCTCCCTCCCGCATGCGCGTGGCACACCGCAAGCGGGAGGGAGGGAGGGGAAGGGGGAGGAGGTGGTTTTTACCTTCGACGCCGCAGCGAATCGAGAAAGGGCATAGAGGGGCCAAGGGTCACTTTCCCTCCTCCTCCTCCTCCTCTTCCTCCTCCTCCTCCTCTTCCTCCTCCTCCTCCTCTTCCTCCTCCTCCTCCTCCTCCTCCTCCTCCTCCTCCTCCTCTTCCTCCTCCTCCTCCTCCTCTTCCTTTTCTTCCCTCAAATGAGGAACACCTCCCCCACCCACCTTACCCTGCTACGGAGCGGAGCGCAGCCCTCGCAGAAGAAGAGGTTGCTGCTGGACTTGCGAGGAAAAGAAAAAAAAAAGTGTGGGTGTGGGTGTGGGTGTGGGTGTGGGTGTGTGTATGTATGTATGTGTGTGTGTGTATGTATGTGTGTGTGTGTGTGTGTGTGTGTGTGTGTGTGTGTGTGGCGTCCTAGCTGTGTGGGGCTTGTGTAAGGGCTTGAACCACCTGTTAGTAGGAGGCAAGTGCTTCAACCACCTGTATAACGAGGGACAGTATAAGTACACTGAACCACCTGTATAACCGACTGTAACTGGTCGTTAAAGGGGGGTGGGGGTGGGGGGGGAGCGGGCCCCCCTTTTAACAACCCCCCCTTCCCCCCCCCCTCCTCGTTAAGACACGGAACAGCGTGGTTGGATCGCGCGCTAGGCACCGTTAAACGATCGCGCGTCCATTTGCCGTGTTTCCCCTCCTCCTCCTCCTCCTCCTCCTCCTCTTCCTCCTCCTCTTCCTCCCCCTCCTCCTCCTCCTCCTCCTCCACCTCCTCCTCCTCCTCCTCCTCCCCCTCCAGCCACAGCCGTGTGATCACCCCCCCCCTCCCCTCCCTCCCTCCGGCCAGCTGGTGGCGTTTTCTTCCTCTCCCTCCCTCCCTCCCTCCTTCCCTCCTTCCGTCCCTCCGTTGGCGTTTTCTTCCTCTCCCTCCCTCCCTCCCTCCTTCCCTCCTTCCGTCCGTCCCTCCCTCCCTCCCTCAGTTGGCGTTTTCTTCCTCTCCCTCCCTCCCTCCCTCCTTCCCTCCCTCCGTCCGTCCCTCCCTCCCTCTTCTTCCCTCCCTCCGTCCCTCCCTCCGTCACGCGATGCTCGTCCAGGCTCGTCTCCCGACGCTTCCTTGCCACCACGCAAGACGACACCCGACACCACCACCGACACCACCACCACCGACACCACCACCGACACCATCCAGTTTCACCTTCTTCTCCAGCCTAGCCCACGCCCACGCCCACGCCCACGCCCGCGCCTCCCTCCCCCCCGCGCGCCATCACTCAAGGTAGAATTACCTTAGAACACGATTTCCCATCAACCTCAAAACCCCTTCGGATTGAATTCAGATATATATAAATCTATATACATTCCACCTCTAACACATCTACACACACACACACACACACACACACACACACATACACACACACACACACACACACACACACACACATGTATATCAACTGACTGTTATATTTCTCTCCTGTGTCTCCCCTGATGATGATGTGATTATGACACGAAAGTGCACTTGGGAACTCGTCGTGTTTCATTTTCTCCCCCCGTGGTGGACTCATAGGAATATACTTGATCACGTGCAAAATTGTGATCCTTTCCAATATATATATATATATATATATATACATATATATATATATAAATCCATTATTCACTCCGTGGGTCGACCTTGGCTAATAGGGTCGTCACAAACTGCCCTTCCCAGTTTGAATACCTGTGGTGATGCAATCTTGGCCATCCGCTCGAACTGGTGATTAAGGTCTACGGAACCACCCATTAGCCCCAGAATTGCTCGTTTGACTTTATTTTCTAGTTTAAGGACATATTGCTTTATGGTCTTCGAAAGATGAAATGAGTTCTGAGGTTATTTGGGTTATTATAAATAATTTATCACTTTATTTCGTTTTACGACGAAATAGTAATGTGGAAACGTTAACTTTAGCAGAAGATATACATTTCCTATATACATTACCCACATACATTTCCTACATACTTTTCCTACATACATTACCTACATACATTTCCTACATACATTACCTACATACATTTCCCATATACATTACGAACATACATTTCCCATATACATTACCTACATACATTTCCTACATACATTACCTACATACATTTCCCATATACATTACCTACATACATTTCCCATATACATTACCTACATACATTTCCCATATACATTACCTACATACATTTCCCATATACATTACCTACATACATTTCCTACATACATTACCTACATACATTTCCCATATACATTACCTACATACATTTCCCATATACATTACCTACATACATTTCCCATATACATTACCTACATACATTTCCCATATACATTACCTACATACATTTCCTACATACACTACCTACATACATTTCCCATATACATTACCTACATACATTTCCCACATAACATTTCCCATATATGAAACAACGCGAGATAAAGGATAAACGAAATACATTTATCAGTAAATGATACATAAATGAGACATGCCTTAAATTCAGTAATAAATAATTCTTTAAATTTACGAATG
>NC_092250.1:584893-589893 GCF_036320965.1 Panulirus ornatus | reverse complement strand
CTGGGGTTTGACCTGGGGGTTTGGCCTGGGGGTTTGGCCTGGGGGTTTGACCTGGGGGTTTGACCTGGGGGTTTGACCTGGGGTTTTTTGACCTGGGGGTTTGACCTGGGGGTTTGACCTGGGGGTTCAAACCCATCCGGGTTTGTTTTCTCTTCTTTTTTTTTCTTGTTTGTGTAACCCGGGAATAACCACGACGTCGCACGAGTACGTAACCTTGATGGACGGAGACACGTGGAGGGGGGAGGGGGGGAGAGGGGGGAGAGAGGGGGGAGGGGTTGGAGAGGGGGAGAGAGGGGAGAGGGAGAGGGGGGAGAGGGAGGGGAGAGGGAGGGTTTAAATACACAAAAGAAAATGACTTTTTCTTACTCTTTTTTTCTTTTAAGTCATTCCCCCAGACGAGGCGGAGAAAGAGAGAGAGAAAAAATAATAGATATATGAGGAGAAAACGGGATGTGGGTCTGTGTATCACCACGAATATATATATATATATATATATATATATATATATAAACTCTCTCTCTCTCTCTCTCTCTCTCTCTCTCTCTCTCTCTCTCTCTCTCTCTCTCTCTACGCCGCCCCCACCCCCCCACACACCTTCCGACCCTGTGAATCAGCGGCGCTACCAAATCATTTCGGTCAGCGGGTTGTGGCGCGCCTAGAAGGAGAGAGAGAGAGAGAGAGAGAGAGAGAGAGAGAGAGAGAGAGAGAGTGGGGGTGGGGGGGGGGGGAAATGTCCGTGTCTACGGTAACGCTCGCGTAGCCACGCGTACCTATTCAAGGACGAGATAATGTGTGCTTTTTCTTTTTTGCTTCGCTTTTTTCTCTTTTCTTTTCGTTTTAATCTTAATTCGCGATGCCTCTGTGGTCAACGAGGGGTCGTATGTCGTCGTGGTCAACGAGGGGGTGGGTCGTATGTCGTCGTGGTCAACGAGGGGGTGGGTCGTATGTCGTCGTGGTCAACGAGAGGGTTGTATGTCGTCGTGGTCAACGAGGGGATCGTGTGTCGTCGTGGTCAACGTGGGGGTTGTATGTCGTCGTGGTCAACGAGGGGGTTGTATGTCGTCGTGGTCAACGTGGGGGTTGTATGTCGTCGTGGTCAACGAGGGGGTTGTATGTCGTCGTGGTCAACGAGGGGGTTGTATGTCGTCGTGGTCAACGAGGGAGGGTCGTATGTCGTCGTGGTCAACGAGGGGTCGTATCTCGTCGAGGTCAACGAGGGGGTCGTATGTCGTCGTGGTCAACGAGGGGTCGTATGTCATCGTGGTCAACGAGGGGGTCGTATGTCGTCGTGGTCAACGAGGGGTCGTATGTCGTCGTGGTCAACGTGGAGGTCGTATGTCATCGTGGTCAACGTGGAGGGTCGTATGTCGTCGTGGTCAACGAGGGGTCGTACCGTCATGGTCAAGTGAGGTCGTATAGATACAGTACTGTATTTCTTCTACACAGCTGGGACAGATACAGTACTGTATTCCTTCCACACAGCTGGGAAAGATACAGTACTGTATTCCCCCTATATAGCTGGGACAGATACAGTACTGTATATCTATACAGATGGGACAGATACAGTACTGTATTCCCTCTATTTAGCTACGACAGATACAGTACTGTATTCCTTCAGTTTAACTGGGACAGATACAGTACTGTATTCCTTCTCCACAGCTGGGACCAGTACATGACGTATGAGTGAGGCATGTGTTCATTATCTTCACAACAAACTCTTGAATTGGACTCTATCTTTTTTACGTTGATGGCTCTAGCCACAGACCAAAGGCCACGTCAAAGTCAAAGCTCTATTTGAAATAGAGATAGAGAGAGAAGAAAAAAAAACCTGTGTTTTAGGTCATAGTTATTGGGAGAGACATGAGAGGGTAGAGATTTCCAAAGCTTTTCCGAGGTGTAGGGAAGGAAACAGGTATCAAATCGGCCCACCCTTGAGTTCCCGATGGCCACACAGTCATCATGTGAGGCTTTCCGAGGGGTAGGGAAGGAAACAGGTATCAAATCGGCCCACCCTTGAGTTCCCGATGGCCACACAGTCATCATGTGAGGCTTTCCGAGGGGTAGGGAAGGAAACAGATATCAAATCGGCCCACTCTTGAGTTGCCGATGGCCACACAGTCATCATGTGAGGCTTTCCGAGGGGTAGGGAAGGAAACAGGTATCAAATCGGCCCACTCTTGAGTTGCCGATGGCCACACAGTCATCATGTGAGGCTTTCCGAGGGGTAGGGAAGGAAATAGGTATCAAATCGGCCCACTCTTGAGTTGCCGATGGCCACACAGTCATCATGTGACGCAGGTGCAACTTACCGAGTATGATGGTGTGGTCTCGCTAGTGGTGATGGTGATGGGGGGGCACACAAGCAGCCAGCCCTCGGGAGCTGGTTCATTTAACTGTATCCACCACCCATCACCCAGTTAGACCCTCGAGGACCAATGACCTCGCCACTACGACATGACACTCTGAGCATCATCATCCCAAAATGCTAATTACTCTCGAAATCTCTCTGACGAATGTGAAATGAATCACGAAACCCTAACCGAAGCGAAGCAGGGTTCGAGACCGCAAGGTGGTTCACGCTCATCAACCATGAAGAAGCAGCAGCGGCGGCATTGGAAACCCCGCCCCCCCCCAACCCCCCAGATTAAAGTCATTAGGGTTGAAATTAGTTAGCTAAACACATCTTCACCTGAGTACAAGATTAGGGATCAGATCCCTAATCAATCGAATCCCGTTGTGGGGGAAGGGTTCGAGTCCTTTCCACCCTCTTGGTTGATTCACTGATCCACAGCACAGAGTGGAACGTTCTGTGTCACATGCTCCCTCATGGTGATGGAACATATACGACAATTTATATAATTTCTCTTTTTCTTTTTTTCTCTCTTTTCTTTTGAGTTCATTGTGCCAAAGCAATCGTGACAGACTTCCCTCCAGGGGTGACAGAACTTTGGGACGGTAAATGGACGGTCTCTCGTTGGGTACGTTAGACAGAAGACTGTCTATCGAATCTTTGGACAGAAAACTGTCTATCGAACCTCTGGACAGAAGACTGTCTATCGAATCTTTAGACAGAAGACTGTCTATCGAACCTTTTAGACAGAAGACTGTCTATCGAGCCTTTTAGACAGAAGACTGTCTATCGAACCTTTGGACAGAAGACTGTCTATCGAACCTTTAGACAGAAGACTGTCTATCGAGCCTTTAGACAGAAGACTGTCTATCGAACCTTTAGACAGAAGACTGTCTATCGAACCTTTGGACAGAAGACTGTCTATCGAACCTTTGGACAGAAGACTGTCTATCGAACCTTTGGACAGAAGACTGTCTATCGAACCTTTGGACAGAAGACTGTCTATCGAACCTTTGGACAGAAGACTGTCCATCGAACCTTTGGACAGAAGACTGTCTATCGAACCTTTGGACAGAAGACTGTCTATCGAACCTTTGGACAGAAGGCTGTCTATCTCCCTCATACACCTGTCCATTTCTGTCTCCTGTCCATAGTACCAGGGGGACTTGGGGGTCAAGGGTGACTTCCCCCCCTGCGCCCCCCCCCCATTACCTCTTCCCCTTCCCTCCCCCCTTATCTGGCCTTGAATCCTCCCCCCTTCTTCCTCCCCCCTATTCAACTCACTCCCTCCCCACTCCCTCCCCACTCCCTCCACCTTCCTTCCCTCCGCCCCTCACACCACCAACCACCTCCCCTCCCCCCCCTTCCCCTCCCCCCTCCTGATCCCAGGCCACACACGTACCCTACATTGATTATATGGGGGGGGGGGGCCCGCAAAAAAAAAGGGGGGTGAGGGGGGAAGAATTAAGGTCGGGTTGACACCGTGGGATTTGAGTAAACAAGAGGAATACGTGGTTGAGGGGGGGGGGGGGGGACAGGGCTCCCCCTCCCCCCCCCCCCTCAAGATACGCACCTGCGCACTCACAAACCACGGAGACAAAAGAAGGCAACGCCCCCCCCCCCATTATACATGAATCTAAGAAAACGTACGACAGTAGAAAATGGTCAAGTGATTTGAGGAGTGGGGGGGGGGTGATTTGAGGGGTGGGGGGTGATTTGAGGGGTGGGGGGGTGATTTGAGGGGTGGGGGGCGATGATGGGGTGGGGGGGTGATGATGGGGTGGGGGGGTGATGGGGTGGGCGGGGGGGGGCCACCCACCGACCCCCCCACACCGCCATGCAAAACACCCTCCCCCCCCCCCAAGTACAGTACAAATACGTAATTACAGAAACGCCTCGTTACAGCAGTACATGGGAATTAGGTCGGTATTCATGTCGTTATTGATACCAGTGAACAAGGGGGGGGGGGGGGGAGAGAGGGGGGACCCCAGAGCCAGCAAGAAGTAGAAGAACATTTGCATTGTTATCAAAGAGAACATGTTCACGTTCACCACAACCCGCCCCATGTGTACTATTGATGTATGGGGGCCATGTACACGCCCCCACACGCCCACGCCCGGTGTGCGCGGTTCATGTGCGCTGCGCGTGAAAACAGTGCGAACGACAGAGTCTCAAATGACCTTTATAGCCATAATGAACAGAGACCATATTACCCGGTTACGCGTCGGTGAACAAAGTCTCGAGAAGTGGCGATCAAGTGAGTGAACTGTGCGCGCCTGTGGGAAGCATACGCACACAGTTCCCGCTACTTATGTAAGGATGGGTGGGGCTGTGTGTGGCTGGGTGTGGGTGGGGCCGTGGGGGTGTGTGTGGGTGGGGCCGTGGGTGTGTGTGTGTGTGTGTGTGTGTGTGTGTGTGTGTGGGTGAGGCCGTGTGTGTGTGTGTGTGTGTGTGGGTGAGGCCGTGTGTGGGTGTGTGTAGGTGTGGGTGAGGCCGTGTGTGGGTGTGTGTGGGTGTGAGTGGGGCCGTGGGGGTGTGTGTGTGTGGGTGTGGGTGGGGCCGCCCGCCCGCCCGCGCGGCGCTCCCCGGAAGACGAGGGCAAGAAATTATCATACGCTCTGGTAAGCTTCTAACCACATTCCCCTCACAA
>NC_092250.1:414893-579893 GCF_036320965.1 Panulirus ornatus | reverse complement strand
TGACCATCCATATTGTTGTGCCCCCTGACCATCCATATTGTTCTGCCCCCTGACCATCCATATTGTTGTGCCCCCTGACCACCCATATTGTTGTGCCCCCTGACCATCCATATTGTTGTGCCCCCTGACCATCCATATTGTTGTGCCCCCTGACCACCCATATTGTTGTGCCCCCTGACCATCCATACTGTTGTGCCCCCTGACCACCCATATTGTTGTGCCCCCTGACCATCCATATTGTTGAGCCCCCTGATCACCCATATTGTTGTGCCCCCTGACCATCCATACTGTTGTGCCCCCTGACCACCCATATTGTTGTGCCCCCTGACCATCCATATTGTTGTGCCCCCTGACCACCCATATTGTTGTGCCCCCTGACCATCCATACTGTTGTGCCCCCTGACCACCCATATTGTTGTGCCCCCTGACCATCCATATTGTTGTGCCCCCTGACCATCCATATTGTTGTGCCCCCTGACCATCCATATTGTTGTGCCCCCTGACCACCCATATTGTTGTGCCCCCTGACCACCCATACTGTTGTGCCCCCTGACCACCCATACTGTTGTGCCCCCTGACCATCCATATTGTTGTGCCCCCTGACCATCCATACTGTTGTGCCCCCTGACCATCCATATTGTTGAGCCCCCTGACCATCCATATTGTTGTGCCCCCTGACCATCCATACTGTTGTGCCCCCTGACCATCCATATTGTTGTGACCCCTGACCATCCATATTGTTGTGCCCCCTGACCATCCATACTGTTGTGCCCCCTGACCATCCATATTGTTGTGCCCCCTGACCATCCATATTGTTGTGCCCCCTGACCATCCATATTGTTGTGCCCCCTGACCATCCATATTGTTGTGCCCCCTGACCACCCATATTGTGGTGCCCCCTGACCACCCATACTGTTGTGCCCCCTGACCACCCATATTGTGGTGCCCCCTGACCACCCATATTGTTGTGCCCCCTGACCATCCATACTGTTGTGCCCCCTGACCATCCATACTGTTGTGCCCCCTGACCATCCATACTGTTGTGCCCCCTGACCATCCATATTGTTGTGCCCCCTGACCATCCATACTGTTGTGCCCCCTGACCATCCATATTGTTGTGCCCCCTGACCACCCATACTGTTGTGCCCCCTGACCACCCATACTGTTGTGCCCCCTGACCATCCATACTGTGGCGCCCCCTGACCATCCACCTCCCTCCCTCAGGCAAGTGCCTCAAGTTCTGGTACACGGTAGATGGTCTCAGCGCCCACCAGCTGCGCGTGAGGGTCAGGGGCGTGGGCTCCGACAAGATGGCGACCATCTGGGAGACACGGGACCAGACCAGAGGCGACTGGAAGGAGGCCCAAGCCCTCTACACCTTCACCGGCAACCATACGGTAGGTTTAATGGCGACCATACGGTAGGTTTAATGGCGACCATACGGTAGGTTTAGTGGCGACCATACGGTAGGTTTAATGGCGACCATACGGTAGGTTTAATGGCGACCATACGGTAGGTTTAATGGCGACCATACGGTAGGTTTAGTGGCGACCATACGGTAGGTTTAATGGCGACCATACGGTAGGTTTAATGGCAATCATACGGTAGTTTTAATGGTAACCATACAGTAGCGTTAATGGCGTCCATATGGTAGGTTTAATGGCAAAAATACGGCTGGTTTTATGACGACCATACGGTAAGGTTGAAGTTAGGGTACGTGTGTAAACACATACAGGAGTAAATATATGGTATATATATATATATATATATATATATATATATATATATATATATATATATATATATATATATATATATAATCTATTACCCAATAATACATAACAAAGCAATCCCTTAACAACCATGTGTAACAATGTCATAAAATATCTGGTTATACCACCTCATTTTCCTCCTCCCTCCCTCCCGATGTCTTCCTCCCTCCCTCCCCATGTCTTCCCTCCCTCATCCCTCCCTTCCCATGTCTTCCCTCCCTCATCCCTCCCTTCCCATGTCTTCCCTCCCTCATCCCTCCCCATGTCTTCCCTCCCTCCCTCATCCCTCCCCCATGTCTTCCCTCCCTCCCCATGTCTTCCTTCCCTCCCTCCCTGCCTCCCTCCCTCCCTCCCCATGTCTTCCTTCCCTCCTTCCCTCCCTCCCTCCCTTCCCATGTCTTCCCGCACAGCTGACCTCATCATCTCTCCCCGTCGTCATCTTCCACCTCCTCCACAACAGCTGGTGGTGGAGGCTGTACCCGCGTCCGAGGGCGACCCCTTCCACATCTTCCGGGGTCACGTGGCCGTGGATGACCTCGGGGTCAGGCCGGGTCAAGAGTGCATTGGACTTTGCTCCTTCGAGGCGGGAATGTGTGACTGGATCAACGCCGTGGGCGAGGATTTTGACTGGCACCTGGTCAGTTACAGGGTTACAGTTACTGTAATACGGGGTTTTGACTGGCACCTGGTCAGTTACAGGGTTACAGTTACTATAATACGGGGTTTTGACTGGCAACTGGTCAGTTACAGGGTTACAGTGACTGTAATACGGGGTTTTGACTGGCACCTGGTCAGTTACAGGGTTACAGTTACTGTAATACGGGGTTTTTACAGTATATTACATGGTTACAGTATATTACATGGTTAGTTACTGTAATACGGGGTTTTTACAGTATATTACATGGTTACAGTATATTACATGGTTACAGTTACTCTAATACGGGGTTCTTACAGTATATTACATGGTTACATTTACTGTAATATGGGGATTTTGCAGTATATTACATGGTTACAGTACTTTACATGGTTACAGTTACTGTAATATGGGGATTTTACAGTATATTACATGGTTACAGTACATTACATGGTTACAGTTTCTGTAATATGGGGATTTTACAGTATTTTACATGGTTACAGTTACTGTAATATGGGGTTTTTACAGTATATTACATGGTTACAGTACATTACATGGTTACAGTTTCTGTAATACGGGGATTTTACAGTATATCACATGGTTACAGTTACTGTAATACGGGGATATTACAGTATATTACAGATGTATCATTTTATATACAGTTGGTTTTAACAGTGTGACAAGTTCTATCCACAATAACAAACTCATTTATTAATACTATAACCACTAACTTTAAAATAATTATTGCCATTATGAGAATTAACATTTTTGAAGTTATTTAACCAACTGTCCATTTATATATATATATATATATATATATATATATATATATATATATATATATATATATATATATATATATATATATATATATATATACTTATTTGAGTAATATAGAGGGACTAAGACACATTTTTTCTCTCTTAATGAAGTTAATCATTTATAATCAAGACGAAATAAATGATAAAAATAAAAACCCATCTCAGTTGACCCCCACACACAGGACTGGCAACCATGTAGACACACTTATGAAAAAAATTAATTATTATTTATTATGTATGATTATAGTCTATGAGACAGACATATATCCACCTACCAGAGATGCATTATGGTAATTAATCCATCTAATTATCTAATTAAGACTCTAATCTCAAGATGTTAGACGATTAAAACTCAAAAATTTTAGGTTAGATTCTTGTGATTGCTATACATTCCATGATGTTTTGTTTTCCGTTTTCTTCATTCCATGATCTTTTGTTTTCCGTTTTCTTCATTCCATGACGTTTTCTTTTCCCTTTTCTTCATTCCATGACGTTTTCTTTTCCCTTTTCTTCATTCCATGACGTTTTCTTTTCCGTTTTCTTCATTCCATGACGGTTTTCTTTCCCGTTTTCTTCATTCCATGGCGTTTTCTTTTACGTTTTCTTCATTCCATGACGTTTTCTTTTCCGTTTTCTTCATTCCATGACGTTTTCTTCCCCCCACACCCCGCCCACGCCCCGCCCTTTCTCCACCGTACCCCACCCACCTACACACCCCCAGGGGCGCGGCACCCAGAGCCCCATCACGGGGCCCCCGAGGGACCACAGCAGCTCCAGGGGAGACTCCCTGGGTGGGGCATACGCCTATGTTGACTCTGGGTTCCCCCGGAGGCCAGACGACATCGCTCGCTTGGAAAGCATCGAGTTTCAAGAAACAGGTAAGGAAGGATTTACCATTTTGAGGGGGGATTACAGATGGGATTTCATTGATGGGATTTCATTCTGGTGGTGGATTTCAGATGGGATTTCATTCTGAGGGAGGATTTCAGATGGGATTTCATTGATGGGATTTCATTCTGGTGGTGGATTTCAGATGGGATTTCATTCTGAGGTAGGATTTCAGATGGGGTTTCATTGATGGGATTTCATTCTGGTGGTGGATTTCAGATGGGATTTCATTCTGAGGTAGGATTTCAGATGGGGTTTCATTGATGGGATTTCATTCTGGTGGTGGATTTCAGATGGGATTTCATTTTAGGGGGAGGATTTCAGATGGGATTTCATATTAGGGGAAGGATTTCAGATGGGATTTCATTTTAGGGGAAGGATTTCAGATGGGATTTCATTTTAGGGGGAGGATTTTAGATGGCATTTCATTTTAGGGAGGATTTCAGATGGGATTTCATATTAGGGGGAGGATTTCAGATGGGATTTCATTCTGGGGTAGGATTTCAGATGGGATTTCATATTAGGGGAAGGATTTCAGATGGGATTTCATTTTAGGGGGAGGATTTCAGATGGGATTTCATATTAGGGGGAGGATTTCAGATGGGATTTCATTTTAGGGAGGATTTCAGATGGGATTTCATATTAGGGGGAGGATTTCAGATAGGATTTCATTCTAGGGTGAGGATTTCAGATGGGATTTCATATTAGGGGAAGGATTTCAGATGGGATTTCATATTAGGGGAAGGATTTCAGATGGGATTTCATATTAGGGGAAGGATTTCAGATGGGATTTCATTGATGGGATTTCATTGATGGGATTTCATTCTGGTGGTGGATTTCAGATGGGATTTCATTCTGGTGGTGGATTTCAGATGGGATTTCATATTAGGGGAAGGATTTCAGATGGGATTTCATATTAGGGGAAGGATTTCAGATGGGATTTCATATTAGGGGAAGGATTTCAGATGGGATTTCATTGATGGGATTTCATTCTGGTGGTGGATTTCAGATGGGATTTCATTGATGGGATTTCATTGATGGGATTTCATTTTAGGGGGAGGATTTCAGATGGGATTTCATTCTGGTGGTGGATTTCAGATGGGATTTCATTGATGGGATTTCATTCTGGTGGTGGATTTCAGATGGGATTTCATTGATGGGATTTCATTCTGGTGGTGGATTTCAGATGGGATTTCATTTTAGGGGGAGGATTTCAGATGGGATTTCATTGATGGGATTTCATTCTGGTGGTGGATTTCAGATGGGATTTCATATTAGGGGAAGGATTTCAGATGGGATTTCATTGATGAGATTTCATTCTGGTGGTGGATTTCAGATGGGATTTCATTGATGGGATTTCATTCTGGTGGTGGATTTCAGATGGGATTTCATTCTGGTGGTGGATTTCAGATGGGATTTCATTTTAGGGGGAGGATTTCAGATGGGATTTCATATTAGGGGAAGGATTTCAGATGGGATTTCATTTTAGGGGAAGGATTTCAGATGGGATTTCATTGATGGGATTTCATTCTGGTGGTGGATTTCAGATGGGATTTCATTGATGGGATTTCATTTTAGGGGGAGGATTTCAGATGGGATTTCATTTTAGGGGGAGGATTTCAGATGGGATTTCATTCTGGTGGTGGATTTCAGATGGGATTTCATTTTAGGGGGAGGATTTCAGATGGGATTTCATATTAGGGGAAGGATTTCAGATGGGATTTCATTGATGGGATTTCATTCTGGTGGTGGATTTCAGATGGGATTTCATATTAGGGGAAGGATTTCAGATGGGATTTCATATTAGGGGAAGGATTTCAGATGGGATTTCATTCTGGTGGTGGATTTCAGATGGGATTTCATATTAGGGGAAGGATTTCAGATGGGATTTCATATTAGGGGAAGGATTTCAGATGGGATTTCATTCTGGTGGTGGATTTCAGATGGGATTTCATTCTGGTGGTGGATTTCAGATGGGATTTCATATTAGGGGAAGGATTTCAGATGGGATTTCATATTAGGGGAAGGATTTCAGATGGGATTTCATTGATGGGATTTCATTTTAGGGGGAAGATTTCAGATGGGATTTCATATTAGGGGAAGGATTTCAGATGGGATTTCATTCTGGTGGTGGATTTCAGATGGGATTTCATTGATGGGATTTCATTTTAGGGGGAGGATTTCAGATGGGATTTCATTGATGGGATTTCATTCTGGTGGTGGATTTCAGATGGGATTTCATTTTAGGGGGAAGATTTCAGATGGGATTTCATTCTGGTGGTGGATTTCAGATGGGATTTCATTCTGGTGGTGGATTTCAGATGGGATTTCATATTAGGGGAAGGATTTCAGATGGGATTTCATTGATGGGATTTCATTCTGGTGGTGGATTTCAGATGGGATTTCATATTAGGGGAAGGATTTCAGATGGGATTTCATTCTGGTGGTGGATTTCAGATGGGATTTCATATTAGGGGAAGGATTTCAGATGGGATTTCATATTAGGGGGAGGATTTCAGATGGGATTTCATATTAGGGGGAGGATTTCAGATGGGATTTCATATTAGGGGAAGGATTTCAGATGGGATTTCATATTAGGGGAAGGATTTCAGATGGGATTTCATATTAGGGGAAGGATTTCAGATGGGATTTCATATTAGGGGAAGGATTTCAGATGGGATTTCATTGATGGGATTTCATTCTGGTGGTGGATTTCAGATGGGATTTCATATTAGGGGAAGGATTTCAGATGGGATTTCATATTAGGGGAAGGATTTCAGATGGGATTTCATTCTGGTGGTGGATTTCAGATGGGATTTCATTTTAGGGGGAGGATTTCAGATGGGATTTCATTGATGGGATTTCATTCTGGTGGTGGATTTCAGATGGGATTTCATATTAGGGGAAGGATTTCAGATGGGATTTCATATTAGGGGAAGGATTTCAGATGGGATTTCATTTTAGGGGGAGGATTTCAGATGGGATTTCATATTAGGGGAAGGATTTCAGATGGGATTTCATTCTGGTGGTGGATTTCAGATGGGGTTTCATTGATGGGATTTCATTCTGGTGGTGGATTTCAGATGGGGTTTCATTGATGGGATTTCATTTTAGGGGGAGGATTTCAGATGGGATTTCATATTAGGGGGAGGATTTCAGATGGGATTTCATTGATGGGATTTCATTGATGGGATTTCATTCTGGTGGTGGATTTCAGATGGGATTTCATTGATGGGATTTCATTCAATGTTTTCACCTAAACAGTTTACACTTACAATATTAATTACTCCAGTGCGAAATTCAGACATTATATCAACTAAACGTGTAGAAAAAAAAAGAGTTCCTCCTTCTATACCTAAATAGAAATAGATTTTGAAAAACAACAAGAAAAAAATATACTGCCACATACCTGGTCGAAGAATCCATGTTGAATCGTCCACACACACACACACACACACACACACACACGAACCGTTTTCTTTGTCCAATGTCATTTCACTAACACCTCACTATCATATAACGTTCCTTCGTGATACAAAAAGCCACATAGTCGTTCACTAACGCATTTCGCAAGTGTATTGACACTCGCTCGAACGTTTCAACCTTCCAAAGACTTGTGGGTTGGTCAATGTGTCTGGCTGCCACGTGCCACGCCTCCTTAACTCTCGGCCCTAACAACCCCCCCCCACCCCCAATCCAAGATGGCTGTGTAATGTTTACATTAGTACCCAATCACAGACGACCTGACCTCGACGAATCAGAGGACGGAATGGGGATGACATTAGGGCCCGCGCGATTTAAAAGGGAGAATATGGACGATAATGGGTATAGGAATGGTCAGGAGGCCATAAGGGACCAAGACATCTTTATCAGTTGAAAATTTACCCATAAAACTACCCATGATAATATTGTATTAATTCTGTCGTACTAAGAAAAAAGTTTTTGTTAGACCCTCCCCCCCTTACATGCTGAATCTTTGATCTGTAGTTAGGCAGATAATCTTAGACTATAATGACTGTATTTTGGTTTTGTTTTGTTTCAATAAGTACTTCACAAGTAGTGTAATATATTTCTTGAGGGTTTTGATATATCTATATTGATATTCAACAATGCTGTTCTCTCTCACAATTTGTGGTAACAGGCCTCCCTCCCTGGTCATTGGCTGACTACCAACTGCTACTTAACATCTCCTCCTGAAACTTGACTCTTTGAATCCTGGAGTTTTATCATTTGCTCCTTTACCTTTACTAGATGGTAATGGTTTCAGTGTCCATCTTCATGTGTGCATTAGGAAAGGAAACTTTTGTTTCCGTTTTGAAGATAGATTGGCTTTCAGTAAGAAAAGTACCTTTGTGTTGGTCTGGTCCACTGCTAAGTGAAGGTCAGAAATGGGTGTGGATGAAGCATATCTGATACCTCCAAAGGATAGGGAGAGTTTTGTTTGTTTCTTCTCTTTCTTTGAACTTGGTTTCATAGTCTAATTTCATTCTATATACACTGGTTCATCGTTGCTGGCGAATGACATCAATAAACGATACAGAAAAATCACGCCTTACTAAAAATGAGTAACGACAGTGAGTGGCTGGGATGTGTGGACTGGATAGTGATGGTTGTTCATATTGTTGAGCATCTACGATCTACATAGTTTCATTAGGGTCACCTTGTTCGTACTGTCTGCACGACATATGGTGGCTACACGGTTATTCAAGAAAAGCATAATGTATCCCACACCTTCCTGGTAATAAAAGGAACCTGGAAGGGCCTCTAATGGTACAATACGCCAGAGGATGTTTAAATGGATGTAAAAAAGTTACATTGTCATGTGGCAGTGAGAATCTTCTTTACAATCATCGGTTGTGGATTCAAGTGTTTCCAATCAATTTCAAAGTGCAGTTGTTAAAATCCATTGTGGTTTAAATCCTTTGGTCAAAATCCTCAATAACTAAAACTTTGTAAATCACATGGAGGGCCTGTTGTCTCTTGTACCATCCTGTCTTCATTATTTCCATCATAATATGATGCCTGTGGATTAGGGAGTCGTAAGGGAAATTTATTTGAAATATTAGAATGATATTCCTTGAATAATGTATTCATCTTCAATTTTTTTTCTTCTCTGAAAAATGGTACATATATTTCCTCTTTCCAAGTGAGGGTGATTGATCTTCACCTAAATAACTTTATCTCCCCAACAGATCCCAACAACCCTCCATGCATGCGATTTTACACCTTCATGTCTGGTAGTGGAGTGGGAACCCTACGTGTGATCCTGCAGGATGTTGTGTCTAGGGGAAAGCGAATTCCATGGGCTCTATCTGGTAATCAGGGTTCAGAGTGGGTAATGGCACAGCTACCCCTCTCCTCCAACACTCCATTTAAGGTGTGTATCTGTCTGGAGTCATTGAGGGACTAATCCATGTTCTCAGGCACGTCATTCACTGACTGCTAAAACAAAATTGCATCATTATCCATTTCCCCTTTCTTCCGTCTTCAGACAGTCACTAATATTCTTTCCATTTCAGGGTAGCATTTCATATTCAGCTCATTCAAAGATATCTTGGATTCAAACTTCATTAAAAAAAAAAAAAAAAGGCCAAGAAGTGAATCTCAGATATTTTAAGCAAACTCATCTGAAGTTGATGTTTAAGGTTAATTTCTTAAAAATGCATCCTTATAAAGTCTGACAACTAGAAACTGACTTGTTCATCTCTCATCAGGTGGTGTTTGAGGCCACCATCGGCAAGCCACGTCTGGGTGACATCGCTATTGATGATATTACCATAATTTCTGGTCCTTGTGCTAGTAAGTTACCTGTATGTTATGTAGCTACTCTGAGGTATCAGTGTAATGTGGCTTGAAGCCTTACTTTTGTGCTATGTGCTTCACATAATTATATCAGCATTTCATGCCTTGCATATGCTTGTTGTGTTGTTACTTCTGTTTTGCATACTACATGAGGATTAACTTGAATATGTTACTGACTTGCCTACAACTTGTATGTTGTTAACTGTGCCATAAAGGCTTGTAGGTGTTACCTGTGTTATCTAGACTTGTATACATTACTGTAGTTTCCCATTTTCCTACATTCTGACATTGTGGTCCCATATGGTCACTGCCACCAGTCCTACTATTTGACATTGCTAAATTAGCTTTAGCAACTGGTACTTTAATCAATACCCTTTCTTTGTATCATGCACTCATTTTTCATTTTACACTCATGCACTTGTTTTCATGTATGCTATCCTTGTACATCAATTCATTATTTTCATTCATTCTGTATGATATTGCAGAGTCTACCATTCCATTTGAATTTCTATCAAAAACCATCACAATAATTCTATATCTGTTTGCCTTGAACTTTCTTCTTTTGCACACCTTATAATCTCATCCACCACTTTATTACTTTTAACTCTTCTAACAACTCCAAAACATCTGCTGTCAGCTTGTCCCTAATGACCAAGCTATTCCATTGAACTTGAGCTAAACTCCCTTCCTCCTTGTTTTTACTTTCATCTCTTTTACTGCCCCATATATAAATATATGTGCCTGCAGGTACGAAGAGAGGATGGGGGATGGTTCTAGGTGAATGAGAGTCTGTGGTAGGGTTGTGTTATGTCATCATGGCTAGTGAGAAAGGCAAAAGCTAGGAATATGAAGAGAGAGGTAAGTCTTTACTCTGTTAAAGGTTGGGGTGTGGGGCCGTGACTTGGCACTACTAGAAGATTCAAGGGAGAAACTGCAGAAGTTGGTTCCTGGATTTGGGAGAGTGTATGAAAGGAGAATGTTAAAAGAAAATGTGAACAAAAGCAAATCTAATAGGTTTAGCCATCGAAAAAGACTGTTTAGTTGGATTGTGAGTTTAAATGGAGAAAACTTGGAAAAAAATAAAATGTTTTAGATATCTGGGAGTGGACATGGCAGTGAATGGAACCACGAGAGCTGAAGCGAGCCATAGGGTTAGTCCTGGAATGTTGAGGAATGTGTAGAAAAGTATAGAGGAGGGTGAATGTGTTGGAAATTAAGGACAATCAAAGGACAATATGTGGTGTGAGGATGGTTGACTGAATAAAAAGTGACAGGGTAAGGGAAATGTTGTGGTAAGAAGAGTATGGTTGAGAAAGCTGAAAAAAAGTGTACTGCAGTGATTTGAACATAGGAAGAGGTTCATAAAGAGGGTATATATGTTAGAAGTAGAAGGGACAAAGAGATTTGGGAGGCCAAATTGGAGAAGGATAGATGAAGAGAAGAGGTTTCAGGGTTTGGGGCCTGAACATGCAGGAGGGTGTGGGTCATTCATGGGATAGAGTGAATTGCAATGATGTGGCATACAGGGGATGTTGTGTTGTCTGTGGTTTGAAACAGGGCATAAGAAATGGGGAAAGACCATGGAAAGGTCTATGGAACCTGGTTGTGGATGAGGGAATAAAGTTCTGGCACATTACACTTGACAACTAGAAAGTGGATGCAAGCAAATTAGGCCATTCTTCATCCGTTCCTGGTACTGCTTTGCTGTGAGATGGTTAACACTTACAAAAAGATGTATCTTAATATTCTGCTATTAGCGTTGATACAAATTCCTTAGTGATGCTTTCTCCCGGCCCCTCTAACTATCCAGCACTCCCGCGGAAGGCTTCTCCCCCTACTTCTGGTGACTGCACCTTTGAGGATGACACTTGCGGCTGGATAAACCTACGTGAAAGACGACGATTGGATGACATAGACTTCTTGAGGGTGAAGGCATCTGAGTTTGTCTTCCCTACCAGTGACCACAGTACTGGCAACCAGCAAGGTAAAGTTGTGTCACTTAGGCATGGAATACATGTGAAAATGCTTGAGGAGGGGGGAAATAGGTGTTAATGCCTTTGAGAGGTAATGATGAATATATAATATGTGTCTAACATGGGGAAAGAGGGAGTGCATATACATGACTTTACATCAAAGGCCTTGGTATCATAAGGTTTGACTGTGGAGAAATAAATGCAAAATGAATTCCATACAAACATAAACGTCTTTCTTTAAAATAATAGTTCTGTCAAGTAATGAAATAAGACACATTTATGTTGAAATTACCATGAAAGTTCAACTATACACTGTACACACTACAACATGTAGAAATTAAAATGATTCTTATATGGCTTCAAGACTTTATAGTATCAAATAGTATTTGACTGGTTTCTAGATAGCTTTGTCTTTGCATACTACGGGATCATTAAGCTTTGTAGACATTGCAAGCGATAGGATTGATGTGTTGCTTATGACTTAGAATCTTTACTTGGTTTCAGATCTTTAGCATGACTATCTTATCCAAGCAGGTTTCTACATGGCGCTGGAAAACCCAGAAAGAAAATTGGAGGGTGACCATGCCTGGCTGTTCTCCCCAATTATGAAAGGTCAACTCCAGGTCAAGTGTTTGTCATTCTGGTGAGTTGCATGTGTTCGTAATATTGGCCTGAGCAGTTTGCATATGGTTTTTATGTGGATCTTCTGTAATTACCTATTTGTAAATTACTAGGAAAGAGTTCCACTCTGTTAGGGCCACATCTCTTGAACGCTCTGTATCGAACAGCTTTTTAAATATACTGTCTACTGCTACCATTCAGTTTCATTGTTCAACTTATTTTCTCCATCCACCAACCTCACACTAAAGCTATATCTTTATGGCTCATCTAAAATTCTTCTTGCCCTTCTCTGGACCCTCTCGTTAGATCTTTTTGCCTCTTTTGGTGTGGTAACCAGACTAATTACCTCATATGACACACAGGAGATTCACAGGTACTGTTGTTTTATTATTCCTGTCCCCAAGGAATACAAAAATATGTAATTTAAGATACAGAATCACAAGAATTATATGTTGTCGGGTGTCAGGTGAGAGATAGAAATGTTCAATTTGTGGAATGAGCTCCTGCATCCATGTAGATGAGGTAGAAAGTAAAAACAGGGAAGCTGTGACAACCACTGTATTTTGTCTCATTGCACTACTGCCACTTCTCTTGACACCCAAGTGGTAGTATCTCACTGTTTGGTATGCACATTACATGTACATAATGAATACACAAATAGACAAGACAGGAAATGTACATAATACACAACAGGAATTGGCAGCGTCTCATTCTCTGAGTGCCACTCTTATTCTTAAGACCCTCAGCACGTCATTTTTATTTTTCCAAATGTAGCAGTATTATAATTCTATCAAATTTATTGTGGTTGTTACTTTTCATCTTCATACTGATGTGTAAATTTCATGTGTCAACTAATAAAGTAGTAATCGTTATTAATACAAAGCTATCATCTTTTAGATTTCAGTCATTATCATTATCATCACCACAAAAAATCTGGGTGTACCACAAGAGAAAAAAGAAAAAAAAATTTTTGCTTAACAGCATCGGCATGCATTGGAATGCATACCTGGGGTTGCTAACAAATAAGACTATACATATGAAGCTCACAGTTTTTGTTTTTCTTATTCTTCATTTTACATTCTACACAAAAGAGTATAAAAACCAAACTTATAATCGTTTTTGGGTATCAATCATGCTCAAAAATACAACCATGACACTGCAGTAACAACATCTCTTAAAGTCTGCTAACCAGAACACCTGTGGTCTCAGCTGTCTCAGATAAAGGTTATCTCGCTGTAGTATACTGTTGTTTCTTAGAAATATATATCTGAATATTCAATTTTTGTTGAATATGAGAGTACAACACTTTTTCTGTACCCATATCAAAGTCATGAAGTGTATTATCACTACAACATTGGCCATATATGCAGGAAGAGTGTATATGGTCTGTGAATTATTGCAAACAGTGGAGGAAGCATTAAAGATATTTTGGTTGGAGGTTTTAACTTGACCTTGACAGCCTTAATGACCTCAGTTGTCATTACGTCTAAGCCCACCAAACAATAAGTCAGGGCAAGCTGTCATGGAAGCCAGTATAATTATACTTATTCAATTTTAAGTTTCTAGTGGATATTTGAGGTTTAGTTATTTGTTACTGCTGCTGCACTTGCAGGTGTTGCTGCTCCTGCCTTTGATGATAATGGTAATGATTGTTAGTGCTTCTGTGACTAGTACTACTGGCAATACCATCACTCCCATTTTTCATTCTATTGTACCATTATGGACACCCCAGGTACATGATGTTTGAACCCCTTACTGATAGAGAACCTAAGCTTGGTTCTTTGAGTGCTTTCCTGATGCGAGAAGAAGATCAACGCTCCATCATACTCTCACCCATCTGGTCCCTCCAGAACTTCCAAGGGCTCACTTGGTACTTTGGACAAGCTCCTCTGCGAGCGGATGGAGACTTTCAGGTACAAAAAGGAAAAAACAACATCAATGTCTTAGAATGTCTGAAGAACATTTGTAAGTGTTAATCTGTTTTTCATTCGGAAAGAATGCTTACTTTTTATTGCAATTAAGTGGCTACTGGAACATAAGTTATACTAAAACACCGAGTAAAAGTTTTGGGCAATATTTTTCATGTAAGTGGTTTATAAACAATTAGTAGGCAGGATATTTGGAAAATATAATTCATGCACCATTCAGTTTTCATGCAAGAGCTTAAATGGTACAGAATATGAGATTTTACACATTTAGCCTCCCATGTGGACTTTAAGGATGGTGTCTTTAAAGAAAATTTTCTATCTGTAGATGTATTAGGTAATCAGAGGTGCCAAAAAGTTTATGCAAATTCTAAGTTAATTCTGTAACTCTGAGCATTGCATAATTTACTGACTATTTTGTGAAAACTCTGAATAATTCATCTTTTTTTTTTTTTTGAGTGCAAGAAAATACCCATTCAGTGGATACTGAGATGTTTTCATCCCAGGAATGAATAAGAATGCGATTTATATTCTTTTCCTTTAAGGTTGTCTTTGAAGGAGTGTGGGGAGCTGCTAACAGCACAGGGACCATTGCGCTTGATGATGTCAGCATCTTTGAGGGAGAGTGCCCCAGTAAGTTGTAGTTGCTAATGAAATCCTCATTTTTTTTCAATGGTTTTGTTATAACTTGAGTATTGATTAGAGGCAGAAGTTTTCAGCAGCCCTATCCACAGTTATGTCCCACAGATCTTTTTTATACCAATCTGCTCCAGTTTGCTCTATCTCATGCATGCCTCACAACATCCTGCATGAAAGCATTTTTTACTCCATCCTTTCACCTCCTTCATGGTTTTCCCCTTCTTCTAGTATGTATACCATCATAGTTGGGCTCTCCTTACTCATCTTATCTATGTGTCCATACCATACTACCACATCTCTTCTTACTATCATTTTCTTATTCAATCAACTCTTCTATTCAATCAACTCTTCTTATATCACATCTTGTCCTCAAACATTTTGTTTCCTACAAATCCATCCTCTTTTATACTTTTTAATCTTGGGCTTGTGCCTTGCATTCATTCAACATCATCATACATACTCAGCTTTGTCCTTATTGACAGTGGTCTCTCTTTCCACACACTCCTCAGTGTGCCCAGGACCTTGGACACTCTACTTACCCTGTGGCTTACTTCAGCTCCCATGGTTCCATCCAATGCCATAACCATGTGCAAGTTTCTCCAGATTCTCACTCTTCCAACTCACACTTCAATCAACTTTTCTTTCTCTACTGATAAAGATAAAACCTTAATAACCTTAAACCTTAACTCTCTCCTTTCACACACTCTCCCAAATTCAGTTTATCTCACTTGAATTTACCACTGATTTTAATCAATCGAGCTTTGTAGTAATGTTGATGTATCAAGAGCGGAAGAGAAATACCACTGAAAAGCATGGCATGGGTTATACTCTTTTACATTGTTACCAGTCTTATTGGAAGATTAATTGAAGTCTTTACATTATCAGTCATTTTCCAAAGATTTATATATGCTTTTAGTTATTTTCCAGAACTGCTAAAATCAAGATGCCTATTATCATCTGGAATTCCCTCATGGAGGTGGCCATGGAAATATAGTCTCCGGAGAGAGAAAACTCCAGTGTAACTTCTTAGCCTTTAGTGCATCACACTTAACAGAGCACTGGCAGAGGGCAACTCTAGCACAGTGTTTGCAGAGGCTCCTCGCTAATGTTCCTCCTGATAACTCATACTTAATGCTTTTGCCAAATGGTCCTACCTACTACTTCTACCTAATGCTCCAGCCTAAATGTTCCTACCTACTACTTTTATCTACTGCTCCTACCATTTTGCCAAAAGGCAAGTCTAGTGCATAGCGTTTACTGAAGAGTGAGCTGTGTGAGTTAAACGTCAAGTGCTTTGTATGACAGGGAGAGATTGTATGTTTGTGGACAGAATGCCAGTATTCCACTTGCAGGTAAGGCAGAAAGAAAAGACAGCCACCTGGGTGAGAGGAGTGCAACTTGACAACCAAAAAGTGCTGGGTGACTACGTAGCCATGACTAACCCCCCCAATACCCAGGCGGGTAGTACTGGTAGTATACCTCCCTGGTCGTTGGCTGCTTACCAGCTACAAGTTAAATGTGAAAGATACAGAAATCAGCCAAAACTCCTAGTATCATACTACATGTTGACCTGTGGCTTACCTGGGCAAAGATCCCATGCTTAACAATTCTGATGAGCTCTTCACTTCCTGTTTTGTTTGTCATTATAGCAATCCCAGGGGCAGCCTTAGTTCGAGCTGGTGACTGCAGTTTCACAAGGGGGTCTTGTGGGTGGAGGAACTTCACATCAGACTCACACTTCTACTGGAAAAGTGCTTCACCCATTCGTCCTCCTGTTACCATGAAGGACCACACATATGGTGCTCCAAGTCAGTTACAACCATTTTTTGGTATTTAATTTTTAATCACACCTCCTCCATGTGGTTTGGTTATATTTATTGTAATTGTAATGATCCATGTGTCATAAATTGAGCTCAAAATTCTGACTTACTTAGCACTGGTTCATTTACCTTATTATCTTATCACTCTGATAAACTAAGATAAATTCAGTCAGCACTATCTCAATTCAAGACTTTTTACATCATCCAGATGGGTACATCTATTTCGACGTCTTCAACCTCAACTCAGAACCTCAGCGCTTGCAGCTCGTATCTCCTCTGATGGAGCCAGATGCAGGTGGTTCTCCCTTATGCTTCACCTTCTGGTTTGCATCTTTTGGTGCTGATAGTAACACTACTCTCAAAGTCTTCCAGCGGCCTGCCAGGGATGACAGCAACCAGCTTATCAATGACCTCACAGATGATATTCTTGTGAGTAAATGTATTTCTTACAGCCAATTGCTTGTCCCATTGGAGCTGAGTGTCCTCTGGAACAAATGGACAGTGACTTCTTTTGCATATGTCCAATCCTTTGCTTTCATGTTTTATACAATCAACTGAAACCAGCACCTAAAACTACAGCCAAGCCCCACACTAACCCATGGTTAACCTATACTGCTTCATATGCCCTGGTTCAACCCATTTACAGCATGTCACTGGTATAATTCATTATTTCCAACGAATGCCTTTCACCCTCCTGAATGTACAGTCTCCTATACCCTGAAGCTTCCTTCATTCCATCCTTTCATCTCCATGGTCTTCCTTTCCCCTTTGCTTCCTTCACTTCTGACTCATATATGATCCTTGTCAAATTTTCTTTGCTTGTCTTCCCCATACGTCTGATCCATTTCAGCACACTCGGTTAGCTGTATCAGTCAGACTTCTCTTACTTCTATACCTCTTAAGTTGTTATTCCTTAAGTGACCCATCTGCCTCACAGCACACATTCCTCAGGCATTTATTTTCCAGCATGTCCGCTCTCTTCTTTTCTTTTGTGTACATGATCCAAGACGCTTATCCATACAACACTTTCAGGAATAAAATATCTTCAAACATCTACATATCTGTCCAAACAGACACTGAACTCTACCTCCACACACATCTTAGTGCATCCAGTACCTTAGCCCCCTTTTCCATCCTATGACTCGCTTCAGCCATATCACTCACTCAGTAACTTAAATTTCCTCCTCACCCTATAACTCACTTCAACCTACGTAGCTCCATCAGCTACAACAACCACTCCCACTCCAGGTCCTTTTCATGCAGACTTCCACTAAAACCACCCAGGCTCATCAACTTACTGCACCTCATTAACTACCTTTCGTATCTTTATTCTTAAACTGTAAATGAATGATGAGTGATGAAAAGAACTGACATCTGGTATATCTGTTACTGATTTTCTGAAGAAAATAACTAAAAATTTTACTTAAGACCCAGTGAAGGCAATAATTTATTAAATCTCATCAAATATTGTAACCGTCTATAGTGTCTATTGTAATTAGGTAACTGTTTTGCCGAAGTTGCATGTTATAAATGCAACTGATTCAGCAAAAAGATGTGTGTGTTTTGTGGGAAGAATGTATGCAATCTTATGATATACCTAATGCTAAATGTACTTACACAACAAAATGGATAATAACTGACTGGAACCTATCATCTACCTTAAGCTGAAAATGGATGCTTAAGTTGGGGAATCTGGTAAAGTCCCACCTCATTTTCATGTCCATCATCTACCTGACATCATTCTGGGAAGAAAACTGGTCATGTCTCTCGGAAGTGTCATATTTCTCTTGAGACCATTCTTTTTTCCACTAAATGTTTTTCCTCTGAGAGTGACTCTCTGGAAGACAAAAAACAGCCATGTTAGCACACATCTCAGTCTGTATCTGTTATATATATATAAGGTACTAAAACTAGTATCAAACATACATAGCCATGCATCACAGACTACTCTCCGAATTCACCTTGAGCAGAAATTCACTCATGATATTGCTTTATCCACAGATTTGGATCTACGGACTACAAGAGTTTAGAGAATGGGAATTTGCTCAGGTTGCTCTTCTGTCAAGGACCCGTTTCCAGATAGTAATGGAGGGCAATTCTTACAATGGTGGCTTCATAATAGATGACTTCAAGGTGTATACAGGTGTTTGTGCTAGTAAGTAGCTCTGTTCTAAGCAAAAATCATCTTATGTTTAGCCTTTGATGACGTAGGAGTAATTAATCTGTACACCTTAGACAGATATTGAATGTCAGGAAGCTAGTAACATTATGAACAAAACAACCAAAGGTTTACTGTGGTACATAAATCAGTCTTTGAGAATGAATATGATTTGTAGGTTTCACGGAAAAGGATTTCTTCAATAAAGGAATCTACATCGGAGAAAATGATGCATGATTCATGATAAAGCCATTTGAGGCAAAACAACATTGAAACATGAAACTCTGATTACAGATTTCTTAAAATCATCCATGTTTCTAATCATTCCACTCTGGATTTTGGGATGGAATGCATGGGCAACAAGCAGGTTGCTCAGATAGCAGTATGAGTATGTGGGAAGGGTACAAGAGAAAGTAGCAGACCAAAAGGATGGTGCAGGGACTGGGAAAAGAGGGCAATGAAAAATGTGGTGAGTAGTAGAGTGTAGGGAGGATGAAAACATATTTGGAGGTAGGTGAATAGTGTGAGGAGAACATGATAACAAATAGGAGCATCAGTAAGGGGAGCAGAGGGTAAAATAGAAACAGGTGAAGAAGAGGTGGTGAAGAGATGGAGTGGGTATTTTGAAGAAATTTTAAATGTGTTAGATGATAGGGTGCAACATGTTGGAAGTTTGTGGTGAGGTGTTTTGAGGATTGAATATAGGCAAATTGTTTGGTAAAAGCCTTGCATATGATGAAATGTGGTAAAGCAACTAGAATGGATAGACTCTTTTAGTGCACTGCTCCTCCTCGATGTTCATGTTTTGGGTAGAACTATGATGCTTTGCCAAACTGTTCAAAAAGAAGTATTAATCTATGATCATATGATATGGCTATGTACTACTTTTTTAATTCTGTTTCAGAGAGGCCTAAAGATGCGACAACAGATGCATGGACGTAGACAGCAAACTAGTGTTAACAAATGATACTGGTAAATAGTGGATTCATTTTCATATTCAATAAAGATGTATATTTTTCTAGTAGTTTATTAGCATTCATGTATAAGTTTGTGCTTTGCAATCATCAATATTGTTGCTGGAAGCCTGTGTTGTTTTTTCATCAATAATACTTTTGTAATTAACATCTGAGACGCTATACATTTCAGTTAATTTTCAAGTTTATAAATACTGCATTAGGAGTACATGATGATAAGGCAGTGCTGAAAAGTATACAAATACGCTGCTTAAAAGTGATGTTGAAGAAGTCTCATGGATCATACCATACTTTAAAACCAAATTGTGCCCACATCATTAATACAAAAATGTGGTAAAATGAAAAGAGAAAGATACAGGTCTAGAATTTGAGACTGAGGAAGTAGGATATTCTCATGCACTTGATGGCAGTTGTAGAAGACCGGGGAACCGCCTAGTCCTCTTCAACCAATGCCACTATTTCAATTTGGTGCTGGAGAATTGTAAGGTTGCTGTGCTGCCATATATTTCATTAGGTGAAGAAAAGTAACCTTAAGTAATGAATGTGTGAGTTGTGTTGTAAATTACTGAGTATGTTTTTCGTTATTTCAAGCTGTATCATAACATGGATTTGGATTTACATATTATAGAACTTATGAATCATATTAGAGTAATTCTTATCAAAAATTCCATCTGTTCACTTCATACCATTTCCTGTCATGTAGGAGAGAGTTATCACTCAGTGCTAGCTGATGGAGCAAGGTATTCAGGTACTCTTCTGTAGCATAGCAATCTAGGCAGAAGTTCATTTACTAAAATGTACAAATCACGGTGTATCAAACTGTGATGAATTCTCCAAAGAAGTACCTGAAGGAGAAAAGAGAGCATGCATTGATCACAGACGGTAATTAGAAAATATTTACAGGAATCTCCCACTCCTGATGTTTTAACTCAATCACAGCACACTACCAGCAACTTATCCACAATTCATCATGTAAAGTAAGAAAGTAGACTGCTTTTTATTCAAAATAAGTTACATTTAATGCAAATCCACTGCTATAAGAACTGTATATGTGATGTTCCTTCCTATGTTAGTATCATGACTGTATGAATAAATACCAATCATAATTCAAAACATTTATTCATATTTTCATCCCAAAGATTTTGTAGATATACCTATGAAATTTCTTCTTAAAGTCTTTCAAATGGAAATGACCTTTAATATTTCTGTGATACAAATTAAATATTTACTTTTTAAACATCTCAAGGAAAATTTGCTGTTGATCTAAGCAAAATTTTGTTTGTGACCTTTTCAAATGTATGTATTTTAAACTTTTTAGTCCCCTTATGTGGTTTGCTTATAAACAATTAATTGTCTGGACCATGTTCCATCTTCTGAACTTTGCAGTTAAAATAAACCAAAATTTTTCCACGAATCAGAAAATTATTAATTTCATGCTTTCACAATATCAAGGCGACTGATGACTTACACAGCTAAGACTACTGACTGTTTTGAATGTAAAGCTGTATTTCAAAACTTTTCAATTTCTCACTTATAGCATACCTTTGAAAAAGAGGATCAGCCATTTCATTGACTGTATTTTCCTTTATGGAATTATGAAGGTTCAGATGTGCACATAAAAATTTCTCAAGTTCGTTTTCACTTCAACATAAACTTTGAATATCAGCCCAACATCTGTCTATATAACTGATCCATGTGGAATTCTTAATCTGTTTTCTTCTTTTAATACATGCTCACCTTCTCTGCCTTAGGAATATCTTTATGTAACAACTAGGAAAAACAGCAAACTACCTGCAGCATATATTATGCCTTTATTTACAGTATTTACAAGTGAAAACCTACATACAGCATACAGAAAAATTCAGACACACTGAAAAGGAAACTGTACATTTATTACAGTATCAATTCAGATGAAGCATTCTTACTGAGGTTGAAAAAGTTGAGCAAAATGAAAGATACAAACACTCAAGGAACACATTACAACACCTGCTGTTTAAAGTGGAATCTCAAAACTCAGGTGTACTCGTGTCAATGACAATGCCTGAAAAACGGATCCTCACATCATGCCTTCACTAAGGCTAGTGAAAAAAAAAGAACATTTTAATAACATAAACTGGTTACTACCTATCACAATGTTGAGAAAATGCATAATATATCTATTTAGTAAATTCTCCAAATTTCATCATCAAGGGTTAGTTACCAAGAAAAATGCACAAACAAAAAAAAAAAGCATAAAAGTGGTACAAGATCCTCTGTTAAATATGTAGCGCCACTTACATCCACACTGCATCCTACCTATGTCACAGCTGTTTGGATATTTTTCCACAAAATATCAAAAAAAATTTACATTTCTTACAAACAGACATACAGCAACTTTTGTCTCAACTCTGCCAGTTTATACAAAATTGTGAGGGTATGAATTGGTGTTTGCTTCTTCCTAACTAACAGATTTTTTGCACCATATATCAATCTTGGTATTCCTAATCTGCGTTTTGAACAATCTGTTACATTACAGAGTCTCAATGTATAAGATTTCAATATGAAGGATATCTAAGAATTGTTTTAGTCAAATATGTAGAGTTAGAACCACCCAAAATGTCAGAGCAGTACTCCATACAAGGATGAAACAATCCTTCATACAACTGGAATAATTGCTCACAAGTTTCTTTAGACAGGTTAACAAGACTGATCAGACCATACTTTGATATCAAGAATGTTAACTGTATCAACTATGTTAAGTGGTGGAATTACAGATACATCAGTGAAGATAAGAAAGTTGCTAGAGTTTAACAGAGAGAAATAGGAAGAAATTTATTGTTTGAGGAATTCAACTTGACTAGGATACAACGGCCCTGCTGGGAAATCCTACCCACCTTATTTCTATGTGAGGTTAGAGTGCACTGGCCCACACCATCATTGGCCTAAAATATGTTAATATGTTCTTTGTCTGAAGTCACTTCCTTTCATTATATACAATGTCCTGAAACTGCTCCTCTGTGCATGCTGAAGGGTTTAATGTACTTAATATAATACTATTTCAAAGTGAGTGTTCAAAACTAACTTTTTAATCAGTTTTCATAATGTTTTTGTAATTCCAAAACTGTTTCACCATGACTGCTTAACATAATATCCATAAGCAATGCCACAAATTGTAAAATTTCAAACTACCACTGCTCTAATCCAAATCACTGTTAACCACAAGAATCTGAAGTGTCTAAGGGAAACTGCCTAGTCCCTCAAAAATTCTTGTCACTTTTGGAACAAACTGCTACTTGACCCTATAAGAATGCACAATTCAAAAAAGTAAAATTACTATATTCACTAGCCTAATTCAGTAGACCAATGTACAAAAAGAGAACCTCATATATGCAATGTCTATGGTACTCCTGGAGAAAATAGTAAAACTTAAAGGAAGTCTGATGCAAAGCTCTGTTAGCTGAAAGCAACAGAAATACTACAGATATGGAGTTGCAGATGAAGCTAAAAAAGTGATCTACTACAACAGATATAATGTTCAGTTATGGCTTTGTACAGTGTCATCACTAAGTTGGACTAATGTACGAGTAAATGTTGCAATGAGGAAAAATGTTAACAAATTCCAAAAGACAATATAGAAACTGGTTTACCAAAATTTGATATTTGTTACTACTTGTAGTTTACATAAGCATAATACAGATAAAGATAAACAAGAAACCTCTGAAATGAGTATCAATAAATATATTGCCAAAAACCCAAGGACATTATATATGACGGGTGTAGAGTGCATGTATGCATCGTGTAATTGTTTCAGATGCTATCTAATCATGGCAGGGAAGGCAATAATGGTACGTGTGTGTGTGTGTGTCTGTGTATGTATGTATGTATATCCCCTATCCCCAGGGATAACATATATATATATATATATATATATATATATATATATATATATATATATATATATATATATATATATATATATATACATACATACTTTTTCATTATACTTAATCGCAGTTTCCCACGTTAGCAAGGTAGCACAAGGAAACAGATGAGGAATAGCCCAACTGAGTTTAAGACAATCAGTTTTGATCAAATGAAGATAGAAAATGCATACAGCATCAAATGAAATATGTACTCAATGAATCTATTACCACAATTACAAAAAGGAGGTGGCAGAGTACAGAAAATGCCTTTTGGCTCTTTTGTCTGGACTTGACGTGACATCCTTGAAGAGATGTTCCTCTCAGTGCACTGAGGCTCTTGACATCTCTATTCAGAATTAAAACAAGAACCAAATTCTAGTCACTGACCATATGATTCAAAAGGCTACTCAAATATATTTCGGCATGCATGAAGAAGTTAGCGGCACGATGACCACATGAAAATAAACAGGTTGAATTTCTCCTACAGGTGGCTTCATCGCTTTAGCCTGGAAGAACCATTATTTCTTGTATTTAACAGGTGGGGCAGTTAGTAGTGAAGAAACTGGAGATGCAGCTTTCCATTCCATTTTACTGTAGGTCTATGTGGAAACTGGCATTGCAAGTAAAAGTTTCTATACTGATGAAATTGTTCATTTTGGAAGCATATGCCTTGTAATACCTTTGGCAGGGTAAAAATAACTGCATCATTCTTCAAGGCTCTTAAGATTGTTTTCCTTTGTTATTCATTCTAAGATTGCAGTCATCTACATTACCTGGTACTGGAGAAGTAAACAAAAGAAAATTTGACTTGAGTTGTATGCTGATTGGTAGCACAAACACTTTATGCCAGCAGCTGAACAGAACTAAACTAAAAAAAAATATGTGATAATGATCTGTTTCTGGTTATAAGGCTCCTAATTATTCCACTGATATCAACGAGCTGAGTATTGGCAGCTTAAAGCTTGATCTCCCAACAGTGTCTTTCATACATCCTACGGGTCAAGGTTAATATCACAGTCTCAGTAATGTCACTGCTTCATCAGCTTTAATCCTATCAAACCCTATCAAACACCCTGCCACCTTTTTTTTGAGAACACTTATTCCTGTACAAATTCCTACATGCAAAATTGTGTTATATGCAATCTATTTCCTTCCTAAATCCACCTTGATCGTCCATAAAGATGTACACTGTGTCTTTTTAATATGATGAATCCCAATCCTATCATCGACTTAGTCAATTTTGCTAAAACTTATTCCTCTCTATTTCTTAAAATCACTGCTATCTCTGTCCCTTATCCCTTTCATTCTGTATTCTTTCTGAAAAGTAAATTTCCCAATGTGAGAAAAATCTAATTTTCTCAAACAAAATATTTCCCTATTATAAGCCATTTAAGAAAACACCCCAAAACGAGCATACTTTCTTCTATACTGGTGAGAAGGGGTGTACAACTGATGATGAGAAGGTACTAGTGGTGGTATGGATATTCTTTACCAACATAAGTATATGATAATTATAGTTTTTTCACGGTGTGATTTCATTCTAGATACATCTAAACACAACACACCCATCTTGATTCTTCGCATTCTCTAAATGTCACTTACCACTATTTGTGGTTACTATTTACACATATCTACATATATTTCTACATACATTTGCACATATTCACATATACATTTACTCTTCAAAATTACTTCCAGAGAGTGGTAGTCTGTAATTACCTATAGTTACCATGAGACACTTAGCAGCCATACAAATGTCACAATATTAAAGAGATTGTTAAAAATAAGTCCACATAAACTAGTGCTCATATGATATTTCCTGGTGCCTGCTACGCCATGTCTCAAGTGACAACTCCAAGCATGTGAAGGTCAATACAGCATCATAAACTGAGAAATTTTGTGAAGACTTTAAGATAAAATATTTGATTTTAAGCTTTCTTCTCATTATTGTGGCTCAGTTTACAAATACTGTGACACTGTGCATATACCCACCTAGAAAAATATACTTTCAAATTGGTGCTAAAACTGTATGGACATAGAGAGAGAATGAGTATGAGGATATATGTGTCAGAAGTGGAGGGGACAAGAAGAAGTGTGAAACAAGCTAGAAATGGAAGGATGGCATGAAAAATATTTCGGGCACTGGAGCCTGAACATGCAAGAGGGTGAAACGTGTGCATGGGACAGTATAGGGGGCATGTGAAGCAGCAGAGGGAAACCACAGAAAGGTCTGTGAGGTGTGGTTATCGATAGGGGCTGTGATTTAAGTGCACTGAATAAAACAGACAGAGAATGGATGTGAGCAAACAGGGTCTTCCATTGTCTGTTTCTACACTACCTTGCTAATGTGGGAAACAGTGAGCAACTATGAAAAAACTAATTGGTACAATAACCAGTACAAGCTTGAATGAAGTATAGCAAGACAGAATTTTTTTAGGAATTTTTTCCTTAGATACAATCAATCCCCAAAATAACATCAATAATAATAATAACAATAATAATGATACTAATAATAATAATAATAATAATAATAATAATAATAATAATAATAATAATGATAAAATCTGGCAGTATCCACAGCCCAAGCATTCTTGTTTTTTATGAATGTGTAGATGTGTATATATGCATACATCTGTGTATGTATATGTACATATGTTCATATGTGTATGTATATGTGCATGTATGGGTGTTTATGTATACATGTGTGTATATGATTGGATGGGCTGTACTTCTTGTTTCCTGGCGCTACCTCGCTGATGGTGGAAACGGTGATCAAGTATAATAAAAATAAATAAATAACCTATACACAGAAATGTATTCCATCAGCACCTAATATTAGTGAGTACTGTACATAAATACATCATTCGCCATGATTTGTTTTCTCACATGCAGACGAAAGATAATAATAGAAAGGTGAAGACAGGTACAAAGATAACATTTTTTGCTGACACATAAACAATGGACTCACCCAGTAAAAGTTTCACTCGCACATTACATAATAACTTAAAGCATGCTTCATCTTTTCCCTTACCATATAGAACAAACATGCATATGAGAATCTAATATCTTAAACTTCATTCCCATTACACAGAGGGAATCAGATGCATATTACCTCTCAGATTCATCCTTGACCTTAACCCAGGTGCAGTGTGTTCATATACAATATGGACCCAAACTGACTGAAGTGCTTCTTACTTAATTTTCCAAATAAGATTCACTGGTCACTTCAAAGTAGCCTCCAGTCACACCTCTATCCTCACACATAAAATATGTTAAAACCTAATTTCAGATTATCCCTGAGCCATTTCCATATTCTCTCACTGCCTCTATCGATTTTTTTGTGATCTACCTTTTTTCCTTGTACCTTCAACTATACTAATATATATCTTATTAACTAACATATCATTTACAATATGTTGTAGAAGACAATACCACCTTAAACACTTTGGGTTATGTGCTCTTTTGGCAATTTCCTCCCACCACATATCCTCACATATTTGTTATTTATGTATCCATTTCACTTATTTGTTATGAACCTGTTCTACTAATTGCTGCTAAGACTTAGGCTGTTAATGTGGCATACAACTGTAAATAAGGTTAAAAGATATTTTCCAACCTTTAACTATACAGTACTATTTAAGTTATTCATTTCAAACTTATTCATTTCAAACTATCTTATATCTTGCCCATCCTCATGTAGACTACGGATCTGCATTCATACATCAACTGGGACAAGTTCTCCCTTCTGCAAGCTTCTTGTGTACTATGTTCTTAAAGTTTTTTCATTCAAAAGAGCTTTTAAAGCACCTCTCTTTTTTTTCTTGTGAGTTTTATATAAATTACTCCAAGCTTTAGTTTTCAGTTACCACCCTTACTGAATATCACTCTCAAATATCAAAACTGACCAATAACTAACAGTACTTTACCATTCACACTCATCTGACACTGTAGAGTTTCTTGAAAAAGCAAGAATCATACTTTTGCCTTAATCTACTTTTAAACATCCTCTTCTTACATACAGCAAAACACCATTCTATTCAACTGATTCACTGATTCAACTAACAAGTGTCAACTGCATGCAACTGTGGTAACTACTTGTAGACGGTAGGCGGCAGGCAACCAACAACCTCGGAAACACTACTGTTTGAGTAATGGGTGAAATAGTGACATCAGCATAATGAGCTAGCACTGCAGTGGCTGTTTTTTTCATTCTTCCTCACCTGCACATGGGTTGCTGGTATTCAGTCCACAAACACTCATCTCTTTTACATAAATCTTTCTGGTCCTTATCCAAAAGCAACAAAAAACTCCTAAAATTCAACCTTGCTTCCTCTTTCCAGCCCTAACCACTTTACAGCCTGCTTTCCAGATGATAAAGCCAATCTTTTCTACATCTTATTTTCTTTTACCTTCACTATGGTGGATTCCACATCTACTCTTCTTACTAAACCTTATGCCCTTTACCTTCACTATGGTGGATTCCACATCTACTCTTCTTACTAAACCTTATGCCCTCTCCTACATCTTCCTCACTAAGGGTCTTCAGAGTTCTTTCCCAGCAAATGGTGGACAAGTTGTATGGACCTAATGGCACACCTCCACAAGTTCTAGTTGCACCACCTCAAAAACCATTCTCCCATACACTTTACCAGGTATATACAATACACTTATAACTTCATAACTCAGACATTAATTATGCAAGGGTACCATACAAGCATTCTGCCAGTTCTCTGACATTCCTTTTAGGCCATGCAGATACTGAACAACCCGACGAACCGGTCAATAACCCTGTCACCCACTTTCTTGCGAAGTTCAAATCTCTCTTATATAATACATTCCTTATTGCAAGCAGTCTCTCAGACTGATCTAATATACTCATTCCTAACATAAAGCTCCTATCTATGCATATCTGTAATATACTCAGTTCTCCTTCATTTGCTTTTCTTTTACACATATGGTTTATCTTTTAACTTTTCTATTCAGGACTTTATATTCAACACTCATTATCTACCCCCAATCAATTCATCATTCAATATTTTCTGAGATTCAGATTTTACAATAATTACTGTCCACTTATACAAATAATTCCTTGGTGCAGTTCTTCTCAAACTAAACCTATACCACATGCCCTTGAAGCAACCTCAACCAATACACTCTTTAATTACCTTACAACACATCAAAGTAATTTTCTACTTTATTATTTCTTTACACATTACTTAACTTTCTTTTTTCACTGTTTCCCTCTGATATCTAATCCTGTACCATCTAAAATGAAAGGCTTGCTGACACATTACTACAAAACAATACAAACCAAGGTTCATGTACAGCACATACAGCCTAACAGCAGGAGACAGTTAAATATTTGAACAATAACTTCTTTATCAATGCAATTTAGGAATGGTAGTAAGTAGTGTGAAAGCATATCATCCATATGTTGTACTTCCTCTCCTACAGCTTCCTGGAAAGAATGGCATGGGAGAAATTGGAGAAGATTGCAAAACCTTGCTTGACCATATTCATTCAATAGCCATATCATCACATGCTAAAAACCAAGAGTAATGACATTATCATTCACAATGCACAAAAGACAGAAGTGTGAGTGATTTTAGGATCCAATGCCATAACAGATCAGTAACAGATGTTATACAAAGTAAACGACTGACTAGACTATGATGCAAGATTCTTTTTCACTAACATGCTCTGAATCCACTAAATATTTTGTTTCCCCTCTTTCATTTGCCTATATTGCTTGATGGCCCTAAAAGCGTACATCTGGTCCATCCCCATATTCCATTCACAATTTTATGCTTCATACAGGCAACTGCTTAGCCCTCCTTTCCCACTTGATGAAAATCATTTGGAAGACTTAGTGAACACTAAAAACTTACTTCTGGGAGCAGTTTTACAATACCTGGAAGCCTTCTTACTCCCTTAGTCTCTTCAAAGCCATTGGAATTGGTTGTACATACTGTATATGTGGTTTACTGCTAATTGGTGTGTTTTCTCCCAGTAACCTGGCCAATGCTGTGTTTTCTCCCAGTATCAAAAACAAAAATGACAATAATTTAAAAAGAAATAAAAACATGATATGGTCAAGATCTTGCCTGAATAAACACCTTAATTTTACAAAACTACATTAAAAAAACTTCAAAACTATACCCATACATACAGTCACAGCAAACAGAATAAGTTTAAATTCTCACATTTTTCAAAACACTCCTTTTTGATCTAATATGAACATCATCTACACACTTAGATGTACCTGTGGGCACTTACTTTCTTACACACGATATGGTGTCCAGTCAAAAATACTCCATCTACACTTCAAATGAAGTATTAACAATAATCCTATTCCATCACAAGAATATCAAAGAAAAATATACGTATGTACATATATGTATATAAGTAAACTGTACAAATCTAAAAGTTTAAGTTTATAATACACCTCAAACACCAATGACTTAATTTTCCAGGATGTGAAATTTTGGTACTCATGCCTATTTCACAGATTCTCCACAAACTATGAAATTTAAATTAACATCACAGTTTTGATTCCTAGTCTAACAACAGCATCATCATCGTCCTTTAACCATTACACATGCTTAAAGCTGAACTATCTCAGCAATTGAGGAATTCGTCAGTAACAAGTTTCAAGAATGCAGGCTTTCTAGGCATTAAATCAACCGCAAATAGTAACTACCAGAGAGCTATCTAACGGAAAACTGTTACCGATTATGAGTAAGAGAGCTATTCTATACAAAACTTGTTACTGGTTATGATCATATCATATGGTATGTTGATAATTCACTGTCAACATGTATCAACTTTTCATGAGTATATATACAAATAATATTAAAGGCTGGATTCCAATCACTGAACAGCCACAACTGAGATCATCTTAAATCCATTACTATAATAATCAGTTTCATGAAGATTTTGCACCACATTCCTGTTTTTCTTTAAACACATTTGGGTTACTTTTCCGTACTATACTCCATGAAGGCAAGAAAGTGAAAGATTCAAAATAAATACAGATCTACCAGACTATCAGTTAAATTTTTCTTCTTCTTTAGGCACAACCAAAATTTAAATACTATTTTTATCAAAGCAAGTTATTAATAAAAATTTTGATTAATGCAAGACAACAATCATGATAATACCAATTATATCAGTAACATTTTGCAAAGTAATGAAACTTGAAAAAATAACAATGTTTGGTCAAATGTACTGATTCACGTACGTCTCAGTAAAAGGTTCATACCAATCCATGGAGTCCTCCTAAGTAGTCCTGGCTCCATAGGTGGTTGGTCACAGTAATTATATTCACAATATTACAAATGCAGCAGGTGAAAATAATTTTTATGAGCACCACTGCATCCTGAAAAAAAAAATAAGGAATCTGCTTGATTAGAAAAGTACAATGAGAGGGTATGCAGTAAATAAGTGACCGTTAACTGAATATTGATTTTAAATAAAGCACTCATTTCTGCTTCTAACAAGGATATTTAACATCATCTAACATCTGAATCTGCAAGAAGCTAGTGCAGTCACAGGCAAGTAATAATTCAGCACAATAATTCGGCATGTAGAAATAACAATGCCTTTAAGAGGCTTACACGCCAAACAGGCATTATCTGCACATAGTAGTAATCTCCTATGAACTGAAACAATTAGATGTGACAAATGCACAGATCACACATCAACCTGTATTTGCCATGGCCTTATACTGACAAAAACGTTTACTGTTTTTGTTACCTTCAAAGATATCAATTTCATGGAAAATGATTCCGCAAATATTTAAACCATGAAGTTCTCAAATTAAAATGCTGAATATCATACACGAAA
Organism: Panulirus ornatus; assembly: GCF_036320965.1. NCBI lineage: Eukaryota > Metazoa > Arthropoda > Malacostraca > Decapoda > Palinuridae > Panulirus > Panulirus ornatus. The sequence goes on along the minus strand of NC_092250.1, from coordinate 548,119 downwards.
AAATAAGAAATGACCGGGGTATAAGAGCAAATATTTTTTGCTTTGAAAACTTACTTCATATAAATAGTTTCAGTTCAGACAACCAAAGGCAAAAATTCTTGCAGGTTCCCTTATAAATGAAATTTACAGACACTGTTGTACCTCTTTAATCCGGCAACCATGGGACATGTCACTGCCGGACCACAGAAAATACTGGAAAACAGAAATTGACCCCTAAGTCATACAGGGTTAATGATCCGATCTCACAGTACTCATACAGAGTCTTTACTTTGGCTCAAGATGACAATGGATGAAAATCCACACAAAAGGTGGAGTTACTGGAAAAATTAGATATCTTTTCAGTAACTCCACCTTTTCAAGAACAGATAATGATTTACGTTTACAGTTATTAGCACTAGCACCATCTTCTGCACTTCTTAGTCCCTTGGATGACATCCTGAAAGGCTAAAATACAGCTAAATATCAGAAATTAACGGAACTGTTAATTAGCTCGGCTGCAGTGTAAACAGAATTTGGCACCTCAGTGCTGTAAACAGCACCACCCTAGTGGCAAATCCTTAAACTAATAACTAATGGCGGTAGATTGAAACCGTGCTGAACCATGGGTGTTACCAAACCACAGATCGCCGGATTATAGAGGTACAACCTGTATCTGAACTGCACACTGGGATAACCTTAATCTTAAGTGTGTTTTTCAGTAACTTGGCCCTTCCACAGAAAATAAAAAAAGGCAGCAGATACAATGCTTTTCACCTGTTCAAGTGTTCATGTAACAAAATATTTGTGAGTTATAGGTTAAACATGCAAACAAGAACATATAATCTATTTCACATTAACTGGATGCCTATCTTCATGAACTTCACTGAACAATGCACACTGGATCTATTTCAACATTATAACATTACCATATTTTACATACTAACATGCACAGCTGAGGACTTTAGATCCTTAATAATCCCTCACAGAGTAAATCACATTTCAAGAAGTAACTATAAGGCTTATGATTACAACAAAAGAATACAACATCAAAGAACACTGCAAGCTTGGCTGCTCAAAACAGTAGCTCTATCTTAAGGAAATAAGGAGCTTTAACAGGTTTTGCATGAACACACAAAATTCAACGCTGAAACAATTAAACATCAAAGTATACGGCTGCTTATGTGTAAACCTTTAAGCTAACCAAAATTCAAATGTTGCACTCCTCATATATTTCAATGCAATAGCTTACAAAAGTTCTTTCAGAGAACACTGCAAGCTTGGTTGTTCATAACATTTTTCTTTAAAGGAATAAGTTGCTTTAACAGGTTTATAACTACATACATAATTCCACGCCTAAGCAATTCTATAATGCATACAGACGCTTATGAGTATACAGTATCTTGAAGTTTATCAAAATTCAAATGTAATTTTCATTACTAACTTATACAAACTGAACTTCATATCAGTAAACTCGAAAGGTACACCCACATTTAAACAGTATGCTATGAAACTACATGAAGTTCATTCCAACCAAAGAACAGTTAATGAATTGAAAAAAAAAAGTTGCCTCTTTATCCAGTAGCCAATACTTTTGGGATTGCATGCTTAATATGTGAAATAACAGCAAGAAATCCAAGTAATCCTAAGCATGGATGTTAAAGAATTTATCCTAGGTAATCTATTGCAAAACCAATGTTAAAAAATATTCAAGTACAACTCTTCTCTAATAAAGCATTCTGGCTTATGGTAGAAACTGTAAGAGCACAGCCCCTGATATTTTGTAATTGTTCGTTTCTTTTCATAAAAATGTGAACTGAAGACCAGTGCCATTAGTTGGCATTATGCCTCAACGGCAATTGGTTATCATGGCTCAAGATAACATTGGATGAAAATCCACACAAACCTTAGCATGCCATCATAAAGATTAATATATTTCTACCACTATTTAGATGAAATTCTGTATATAATAAAGTAATTCTGATAGATTTTCATATCAGACTGTCGGACTATGAATTCCATTGACCTATGAAAATGCCTTCATATGTGAATAACAAAAATTTCACTGAATAAATAATCAAATCTGCTTGAAAACTGTTACCATGGGTCTCTTCAGACAATCTTGTGTCTACTGACAGTTGTTGATGGGTATCTACACAGGGAAAGATCTTCGTATAAAATATTCTTTTCTATCTACAGTCCGACTCTAAAGCTCACAAAGGATCACAAATCAGAGTTAGTACCTTCATTCATATAAACACTATTTGATAAAAATCAAGTATCAGTTCTTAATATTTTGGGTTTACTGCATTTCATTTTTATACACTACAGTTTTTTATTATTAAAAATGGAATAATACTAAATAAAAGAATACATAAAGTACTCATGAAACATAAGTAGTATATTCATGAACATATGAAAATATATTACAACAGCAGACAATCATATACAGCTCCTCAGCTCAAAATTTTGCCGCATGCAGCCAGAATGTCCCGCAATAAATACAATAATTCTTACAATTACCTGAGCAATGTATGAAAAAGTGGTCTTGCTGTAAAGAGACCTGTCTCATATTAAAATGGTAGAGTGGGAAGACAAGGGTATTAACTTACCAAGAGTTGCTTGCTGAATATCACAACTGCCATCAAACCTGATGGAATCCGCCATGCAGTTTCAAAAAACCACCCTAACCAAAAGCCAACCTAACAGATGCTACCTCAATCCCTGACAATTGGCGTTATTTATTCATGTGTCATCTACCAACAATCAAAATTACTATTCAGAAAAGTCTAACATCAAATAAAGTAAAGATGAGTCAGACAGGACTTATGCTGTACTTGCTCATCATCAACAGAGGATAAGGTCCTTTACATCAAACCTGTTTTTCATTTTCACAATATCAAACTAAATTGATTCAACAACATATCAGTACACTACTTCTAATGACAATGTGTCAGGGGTAGGAGACCTCAATTTCTGCAAAACTAACTCCTACAAAATGTGTATGATTGTAAGCACTTCATCCCCTCCATGTAAATACATGTGGAGTTAAAGATATCATACACTTATCTGAAACCACACTCCTGGACATTTATAAGTTACACTTTTTTGTCTTTGCCCCAGACACTGTCCATCCCTTCAAGACTACAAACATTGATTCAGCATATCTCAAAAACGTTCTTGCCCACAATGCAACTACCACAATGAAGACACTGAACACATGCTTTTTTTCCCCCACATAAACACACAAACAACATCACCAAACATTCCTGAGTGCTGCACGAGTCCCACAAAAGATACAAAGGGCTCCTGGAGCTACAAGATAAAGGTAAAAGGTAAAGACATTAGATAAAAAGAATTGCAGGAGAAGCCTGATTTACAAGGGATGGTGCTCATTCCAGATACAATCTCAATAAGGCGAGAGGTAATCAGGTATTCAAATTTCTTTCATACAACACAACTGCCTCTCATGCCTTTGCGAGATAGTTTTAGGAACAGTTGAATAACATCCTCATTTGCACACATTCATTCTCTAGCTTTCATGTATAGCATACCAAAGCCAGAGCCTACCATCCGGAGCCAAGCCATAACACTATTCCAAAGTTTAGCTTGGCTGCTCCTTAAGCCCTGGTTCAGCTCAGACAGCACAGATCCCCTTATATACCACATTAATCTAATCTACTTTACTGTATGCAGAGCAAGATCCTCCTATATACCACATTAATCTAATCTATTTCACTGTATGCATGTCTCGGCCTCCTGAAAGCTTATGTTGATACCCTTAATCTTTCATCACTCCAACCTTCAATCTCCTTCTCAGTCTTCCCCTTCCCCTTACTCCTCAATTTTGACAAACAGATCCTTTTAGTAAGTCTGTCTCTGCTCATTCTCACCATCTGTCTGAACCAGTAGAGGACACCCTGGTTCACTCTCTCAGGCAGATTGCACATACTAATACACAAAATGCACAATGTATACTTATCATCATGTTAACAATGTTTTAATTCTACTGAAAATTTGTTTTACTTCTGACATTTTGTGCGTATCTGTACTCAGAAACTGCTTATCCTTACTGGTATAAATCTGAATTAACTGTGCTAAAGGCTATTCTATGCAAGCAATACTATTCTTTCGCTTTCTCATCAGTTCGACTTTAATATCAATATCCTACCTTAAAAGGCGCATTGTTTTACTTGCTGTCTTATAGAAAAAAGAGTTAACATGAAAGACAGAGTGGAAGATATATAGCAGTTTTGGTAAAACAGGAAATATCAGTAAACTCTACTAGATATTAAACTTTAACATATCTTTTGTTGCTTATGCTCTGATATAATTTGCCAGACAGTTGGCATACTTACATCTGACAAGCAATGCTTTCAAAATGCTTCACTTCCTCTGTATTTTCAAAGTGATTCAAAGAAACTAAAATAAAGTCTATATTCATGTTATATCTAAATATCTACCTTTATTGTTATTAAACATTAATCTTGACTGTTTGCTGATTAATTCTTTCTGGTATGCACTTACAAAAATATTATAAAAAAAATCTTATAGAAGTTTATCCTTTGTGCCTAATTTCTTGTTTTCATTACGAAGTCCATGTTTACCTTGTGTACATTTCTCCATAAAAATTTACTAATACACTCTCAGTCAAATTTCTTTTGGATATGATAAATATATATGATCTACACAATTCAGACAAGTAGCAGGCTTTATAAACTAGACTGCTTGTAAAAATGTAACTTAGACAATATGTTTCAAGGAAGGTTATATAATAACCATAATAAAACTTTGTGCATGAAGAACAAATATCACAACTGATAGCACAATGCTCATAGTTCGCATCATTACACTACCTTAATCTAATAACTCAGAAACTCTTCCAGAAGCCAAAGACCTGAGTATGCGCCACTGAGGTGAGAATTACCATCTTGTCTGATAAAAATCCAAGACAGTATAACTTAAAATAAGCAAAGATCTAAGACACAAAAAAGTTATATTTTACAATTAATGGCACTAATTTTGCACAATGCTCCTCTTGATACTATAAAGTAACATGCTCTTAATATTTCTCTGATATTAAACTTCTCATCAGCCAAAAGAAACAGAGCTAGACATGGTATACTTCAACAAGTCTAAGGTGCAAACAATGGAAATAATTCTGAAATCAAATCCCAGTGTCCAAGAAAATAATTCATTTAGACACTTCCAGATGTTATGTGCCACATATGATCTAAGATAATATTTTTCATGCCCAATTGCCTCTCTCATGCCAACAGTGTATATATATATATATATATATATATATATATATATATATATATATATATATATATATATATCCCTGGGGATAGGGGATTAAGAGTACTTCCCACGTATTCCCTGCGTGTCGTAGAAGGCGACTAAAAGTGGAGGGAGCGGGGGGCTGGAAATCCTCCCCTCTCGGTTTTTTTTTTAATTTTCCAAAAGAAGGAACAGAGAATTGGGCCAGGTGAGGGTATTCCCTCAAAGGCCCAGTCCTCTGTTCTTAACGCTACCTCGCTAATGCGGGAAATGGCGAATAGTTTGAAAGAAAGAAAAAGAAAAATATATATATATATATATATATAAAAAGAGCCTCATCAGCACACATCCAATCACTATCTGGCATATATAGTGTACTGAAATCAGCACCTACCATCCACAGACGAGCCCCATCGACTAATTCATAGTTCAATTGAAGAAAAATCACTTTTACGAGTAAAATCAGGATTTCATCATGAAACCCTTGAAACAGTGATACAGCACAACTCCTGTCTTCTTACTTCAATGATATAATTCAGACTATTGCACCATAGATACAATGACAAGAGAATCTAATTAGTTTGTTGTTTACTTGCAGAAAGGAGTATTTGTAAGAAGAGAGAGATATGGTGGATTATGTTTAAGCTATTGACAGTTTAGCAGAGGAGTTCATTTGGCCAAAATATATCATTACATGTTTGGAATGTTCTAATTCATTAGCTCTTTAGATGTGAGCCAGAGGAAAAAATGCATCTCCTAAGAACAAGGGACAATGAAATATAAATAAAAAGGTACCATGAACTGTTTAAAATGCCGAAGCAATTTAAACATATATAATTAAATATGAACCTTGGCACATTGCTAGACAATTAATCTTAATGTGCTGCATGCCATTTATAAACTTTCATGAACCAAGTAACCAAGCTATTCTTAGAGACTGAGAAAGTCTTTCTCATCATGATATTCAAAATCAATCTCTTCTCTTCAAGATCTTTTATGTTCAAATCAGATAAATAGGCTGTCATCATCTTGTAAGCCCTAAAAAAAAAAATCTTGTCTATGCAGATCAATTGGGTTTGGTCCACTTAGAAGCACATGGTCTCATACTATCATGGTAACCTATGGGTAACTGAGAGGATTACTGATTATTCCGTAAAGTAATTAGAGATCTGGGTGACATATGGCACCTATGTATATGACTCTAGAAAGCTTGGGCTTATCAATATGTGGGCTGAAAAGTTGAAAATGCACATACCCATGCTCAGCAGTTTTTTGGAGAGTGTAAATGACCTCTTTCCACCATGGTCACACATGGGTCACTAGTCTAAGCAGAGTTGCAGGTGACATATGATACCTATACCCACCCTTAGAAAGCATGAACCTATCTAAACCTGGGCAGAAAATATGAGAATGCATATATATATATATATATATATATATATATATATGCTCTTCACTTTCCCACTAAAATGTATGTAGAGGGAAAGCACTTAAAGGATTAAAACTATCTATATCTCTGATGCCTATTCCCTTCTGAAACTCCCTCAAGAAGGTGGCCACATCAAAAGTCACCATAACTGGTGAATTCCGGTGCCTCTTCATGGCCTTTTAGTGCCTTACCCTTAACAGGTCACTATCATAGGGCAACTGCAGCACAGTGTTTCCAGTAGCTTAACACACATGAAAAATCAAAGTATGTCAGTTTACCTCCAACACTGTCATCCATCATAATGCAACACAGGAAAGTATCTGCTTTAGCAAACTGGGATACATCTAGACTTCTGCAGGAAGAATATCAATCTTAAAGACAGGAACAAAATAATATACCTATATATAAACTTTCTAAAACATAAACAGTGTAGTAAGTCTACCATCACGAAATTTAAGCATCCCTACTCTTTTTCCAGTTTACAAGATTGAGGTTGGCTACCCTAGTTCTGAAATGCATTTTCCAAAGAGCACATTTATGTGCACTTGACCCATCCCATATAAAAATGGAGAAAGTAAATGATAAAAGAGACAATATTCCAAGGAACTTCCTCCAAAATTAGATGTAACTTGTATGAACACTGACAAAATTCATATGGTGAAGTATTATGCACAAAATGTCAATCTCGGTATCAAGTTAACACTATACTTCATAAATTCAGTTATCTTTTGAGTAATTGGCACTCATCTATGAACCAATGCCCACTCTACTTTGGGATCACATCATACTTCTATGTATGCAAGTGATTAATCTATATATCTATTTATGTCTATACAGTTATTACTACTTTAACATTTCATTCTAAGTGCAGAAGTATAAGCTCTACAGATGAGATCAATATTCTCAATACAATAAAAAGGAAATATTTCTCAGACATATCAGAGTAGCTAATGTCCTCTGATTAATAGCAACTATATCGACTACAGCAGTTTTACATAAATGAAGCTGTCTATCACAGTGGGACTTATAAGATCCTGATCGTTTCTTTTTTTTTTTTTTGCAACATACCAACGACAAACACCAAAACTAAAATTACTTGTTCAGCTACCAAACCTATCCATCTTACCGAAGAACACGGGTTTCAGGGTCATACAAAAAAATTTAGAAAAATATACTGAGAGGTGCCCATCAAACTTTGGTGACTAGCCATTCCACCTTCAAAGCCTAACGAAGAACTTGCATAAACATAAAATGGCAATATTATCCAAGTAGCCTAAAATTAGAATATTACTCTAGTTCTGATGATGCATGAAGTATCATCCAAAAACTAATGCTCATTTTCTAACAACACATAATGCATCATAAAAGAAAAAACTTATATTTTGATTAAGCTGTATTATATATACTGTATATATAAGCAGAAAAAAATGGATAAAATAAAAATTATTTTCATAAATCTTCATCATGGCACTCTACAAACTCAATGTATATATATATGTTAAGTTTTTCATAACATTATATCAAATGATGAATGTATCATAATTATTCTTAATTCAGTATGCCATGAATAGATAATATACTAATGTTAGTGAACAAGGTCAATTCTTCCTCTGTTCCTAGCATTACCTTACCAATGTGAGAAATGGAGACTATGTATGAAAAAAATGATAAAAAAGAACCAAAAACAGCAAGAATGTAATACCAAATGTATGTATTACAAAACAATCATTTATGAACAAATACAAGTAAAAAAGAGGATGAATGATCGAAGCTATCTTATATCAAATCTGAAAACATTTATTGGCCAGTCATCACTAGCCATCTCACTGTAGGTTTACTTTGCAGGTGAGGGCCAGGGTTCCTCACCAAGGCCCCATCAGTGATAACTGCTAATAACTACCACAAAATATTCAAGCTCTTTATCCACATAATTCACGTAAGATGATGCACCCTATATAAGCAAATCACAGCCTGCATCCAACTAATCAACTTGAGAAGGCAGATAATACAAATACTAATGTGAAGGTAGCATCTCACTTTGCTGAGTACTCACAAATGACTCTTCTGATGCAAACAACTCACTAACATAATTAGTCAGTGTTAGACCTGACACTACAAGCCGAAGGGTAAGGTCACTGTCCCAAACAGAGAATCAATGCCACAAAGAATTCTTGACTAAATTCCACACTAAATGATTGGACATCCTGCCATCTGAATTAGTGGCCAGAACATCCCTACATTTTCTGTGAACCTTAAAAATAGAACATTATAACATCTACTACCTAAGTACTTGTGATGGAGAAAAGAAGCAACATCTAAATCAAAGGCAACAAAATATCGAACATCTAAAACCTGGATGAATTCAGAATATCACAAATGAATGTTAAGAGAAACGAGATAAGTAAGTGGTGGGATTGAGGTAGCAGCTGGAGGGTCAACTTTTGAAAAGCTGGGGTCAAAAGTTGATAGGTCACTACAGCAAAGTTTCAAGGCTAACATATAATCTTAACAGTGAAGAATCCTTCCCTAGATAAGTAGTCTTTCTAGCTCATTCATCCAATAATGAATACAATGAAGATTTGAATTTAAAATTCGAGTACAAAGGAACTAAAATATCTGTACAATTAATTAATTTGTGTATTTCTTCACATAATTACTGTATATACATTAAGTTTTGATTAGCAGAACTTTGAAGTGAAAGAATGTATAATGTATTTCACAAAACTGTAACTAAAATGACTTCATTTCCTTTTATACAGATTTCTAGCAACATTGTGTAAACTACCCTGTGTTTACAGCAATGTCCCAATAAGAATTTCCTTTAAATTTTGTCTATTAATTGATCTATATCTCTGATGACCATTCCCTTCGGGAACTCCCATCAAGGAGGTGGCTCAAGCATCACATTGTTTTTATAGTGAATACTGACATGTAATGTGCAGCGGACTTATCAAGCTGGTAATATGATTAAAAACCTTCATAAATAACAGGAATGGTGTCAGGTTAAGTTGGTATCACACCTGATCTGTGCTGACTGAAAAATATATGGTGGAAACTAATCTGTAAATCTAACTCCAAGGTTGTAGTGTTGTGAAACACTTTAATGCTTATGTATTCAGAAAGCAAGGTGCCTCAGTATTATCAACAAGGCATCATATGCTTTAGAAAAGCAATAATGGGTCATGAAAAACTGAGAAAAAATATCAAGTTTTATAAGTTGTCAATATGCCATGCTTCAAAAATCCCCCCAAAAAACCTGAAATACAGATTAATGCAATTTATGTCGAAATGTCTCTCAGAAGTGGCAAATTAGTCATAAGCAACAGCATGTGACAAAGGTCACCAATTCTCAGGAATATCATATATGTACTGATGTTGAAAAAAAAGCTAGGTTACTAAACAGAACTCTCAGATACAGTAGTATGTATCGGCATTCTGTGTAGTATCAGAAGAAACATAACTGTACATGAGAATAAAGAACTAGTTCATTCTTTGCATTTATCAAAAATTTCTTGAAGATATTCACATGATTCTGTACTGTGTTCATTAGATTTGTAGGTTGTCACTGTATTACTGGAAAATGTGTCAAGAAGGTCCTTCAAAATAGTATCAGATGAGGGACAAAAATTATTACCTTTTTTCATGTCAAACATTTTTGTTCAGTTTTGTTTTGATCACTGAAATTGAATTTCCTAAGCAAAGATAAAGTGAGCTGGGAATGTAAATGCTCAAAACCTTTGTTCAGGACTTGGTTGGACAATATATTATCACAGAAAACTTTCCATAAATCACATACAGCTGTTCCACCACCACTAATGACCTAAAGCACGAAGGTAACAAAATGAAATGTGCATAAATGCCTGCATGGTGTCAGAATTTGCAAAGAGATGGCATTAGCCAAATTTGACGTCACCCTGCTCACTCAGAGAGTATCAGTAAACATCCAAATGGATCTAAATGAGAAACTGCAATAGTTGGTGCCTGAGTAAGGGAAAGTGTGTGAAAGGAGGAAGTTGAGAGTAAAAATGAATAAAAGCAAGGTTATTGGGTCTAGCAATGCAGAGGGTTAAGTCTGTTGAGGGGTGAGTCTGAACAAAGAAAATTTGTAAGTGGAACTGGAGCATCAGGCCATTATCAATCTTACAGGGTACAGAAGTTACATGCTCATGCCTCCTGAATTTACAGCAGAGACTCTAAGATTCTGTTTGAATATGAATTTCCTCACTTCTACAGCAATATGTATACATAATTTTATAACTAACACTTCCTAATTAATATTCATTTTTTTATTTATCATACATTGTCGCTGTCTCCCATGTTAGCGAGGTAGTGCAAGGAAACAGACGAAAGAATGGCCCAACCCACCCACGTACACATGTATATACATACACGTCCACACACGCACAATATATACCTATACATCTTAACGCACACATATATATACACACACAGACATATACATATATACACATGTACATAATTCATAGTCTGCCCTTATTCATTCCCATTGCCACCCCGCCACACATGAAATGAAAACCCCCTCCCCCGGCATGTGTGCAAGGCAGCGCTAGGAAAGACAACAAAGGCCACATTCGTTCACACTCAGTCTCTAGTTGTCATGTATAATGCATCAAAACCACAGCTACCTTTCCACATCCAGGCCCCACAGAACTTTCCATGGTTTACCCCAGACGCTTCACATGCCCTAGTTCAATCCATTGACAGCACGTCGACCCTGGTATACCACATCATTCCAATTCAATCTATTCCTTGCACGCCTTTCACCTCCTGCATGTTCAGGCCCCGATCACTCAAAATCTTTTTCACTCCATCTTTCCACCTCCAATATGGTCTCCCACTTCTCCTCGTTCCCTTCACCTCTGACACACATAACCTCTTGGTCAATCTTTCCTCACTCATTCTCTTCATGTGACCAAACCATTTCAAAACACCCTCTTCTGCTCTCTGAACCACACTCTTTTTACCACCACACATCTCTCTTACCCTATTATTACTTACTCGATCAAACCACCTCACACCACATATTGTCCTCAAACATCTCATTTCCAGCACATCCACCCTTCGCAAAACTCTATCTATAGCCCACGCCTCGCAACCATATAACATTGCTGGAACCACTATTCCTTTAAACATACCCATTTTTGCTTTCCAAGATAATGTTCTTAACTTCCACATATTTTTCAACGATCCCAGAACTTTCGCTCTCTCCCCCACCCTATGATTCACTTCCACTTCCATGGTTCCATCTGCTGCCAAATCCACTCCCAGATATCTAAAACACTTCACTTCCTCCAGTTTTTCTCCATTCAAACTTACCTCCCAATTGACTTGTCCCTCAACCATACCGTACCTAATAACCTTGCTCTTATTCACATTTACTCTCAGCTTTCTTCTTTCACACACTTTACCAAACTCAGTCACCAGCTTGTGCAGTTTCTCACCCAAATCAGCCACCAGCGCTGTATCATCAGCAAACAACAACTGACTCACTTCCCAAGCTCTCTCATCCACAACAGACTGCATTAATTAATCTAACCCTTTATCAGGCAAATTGCCATATATGGCTGCTCAAATATGACACTGTGAAGCCCATCACAACTCTAAGATGTGCATTCTTTTTAGCATTATAGCATTCTTCACTGTTGTAACCACTACCCCTATCATATCAAAACCAAAACAATTATCTGCCAAAGATATCAGTCTCCATGCAGTTCATGGGGGCTGCTTCTGTGCCCACTTATCCACTTTCTCTAGTCTCTTTCTCCTGTCCTAACAGAGGTAAGTTACTGACAGTTGTGTAATCATTATTCAATGACTGTTGAGGAAGATGATAACGTTATAAAAGAATGAGTCTGATCATTTTCTTAGATGTATTATTCAGCATAATGCCAAATTCATGAGAGGTCATGTGTTAGCAATTGTATTCACTTTGTCATCAAAGAGAGTACTTTGCTACTTGCTTATACTCTGCCTGATTCATCCAAGATGATAAACAGTTAATCTTAGTAATCTACTAATCTAAATATCAGATAAATCTGAGGTTACTCTGTAAATTTCTACTTAGTATCAGAGGAACTAAAACAGAATTTGAAAATGAAATTCTACTCATCACTTTGTCAGACAGCTTCGCATCACCTTGCTGTAGCAGACATGCAATATCTAAGTTGTTTAGCAATCTATCTATATGTCTGATGTCTGTACCATCTGGAACTCCCTCAAGGAGGTGGCACGGCAACAGAGAACTAGAGAACTCCAGTGCCATATCATGTTCAAGTGCTGATCTGGTATGTCAGTGTTATGTGGAAAACCAAGCACGCAGTAGCTGCAACAATATCACCTGTTTCTCTTGGAAACTGCTGTGTATTTTCTCGTCATTTCTAAACATATATCCAATCAGTGGTGCCTACAAGTGGATAAAGGGTTAAGGTCTTGGTGCATTACACATAAGAGATACAGAATGAACGCAAATGAATGAGGCCATTTCTTTCTCTGTTCCTGGTGCTACCAAGCTGACATGGGAAACAACAAACAAGTGTGGAAAAATAATCAATTTATGATATCAGACCAAAATGAAGGATGTGCTGAAGAGAACTTCAGGTTATTTCTCACTTTAATTTGTGATAAACAAATGAAAACCAGTTTGTTAACAGCTTTCATGAGTGAATTCTCTAGAACATGAGAAATAAATTATCCAATTAATCAAAGAGTGCTCATGTTGCACTGACATCATCTAATGTATAACTCTTACGAAAATAACAAGGATTTGCTTACACTATGTAAAAGTTTTGTAGCAGCAATTTGACTATTACTATGGTGGGGACATTACACATGATTGTATGGAATGTTTTCCAAGTTCCTGTTTGTTAAAAAGTCCTGGACTTGTGTCTCTGGCTTACTGTCAGACTCAGAAAACATTGTTACAATAAAGTAACAATTACAAGATTTTTTCCCATGATGTTGAAACACACCTAAGCCCTTCCACCCCTGTGGCCCATAAATTTAAAAGCCATACAGATAATGTATGCATAAAAAGAAAAATCATATCATCATATGTAAAATGATCCATTTCCTTCTTCAATTAAAAAACTTTTGTGAATGTAGAGAGATTTCAAGCTCTTGTGGAAATTCTCTTATACTCAATGAGATTCTCTGATGTCTTTACGGACAGCAAAGTATATAACTTTACAAAGAAATTTCTATTTCTATTTCAAAATCCACTCAATATTAGACTGCAAGTCAAATAAAAATACTGTATCACTGACTCAATGCAGCCCATCTCAAGAGAAGAATACTGATAATCATATGGGATGTTTACCTCTAACCGCATTTTGTCCACTTTCAGCATATTGACGGTAAGTCATGAATATTACATAAGTGCTTTCAGTGTAATTCCACCTTGATTATGGATGTCTACTTGTATCAAAAGCACTTAATTTGGCAACAAATGGTTCCAGCACTGCAGGCTGTTAAATCCTAGACATGTCAAAGCAACAATGCAGTCAATTTCAGTATAATGTACTACTATGAATATATTTGGAAACACCATTGGAATCTTTTACAGACATCCCAAATGCCTCACCTTTAACGTAAAACAGATTACAGAACGGATGGTACTGCAGCTGAATTTCTTAAGAAAGGGGGTGACTGTGCTGCTGATTGGTTGGATTTTCAATGTATGCATGGAACATAGTGAGGTGCCTGAGGAATTGCAGAACACATGTATTGTGCCACTATATAAAGGCAAGGGTGATAAAGGTGAATATTCAGACTACAGAGGTATATGTTTGTTGAGTGTGCTTGGTTAGCTGTATGGGAAAGCAGTGACTTAGTAGGTAAAGGCATGTACAGAACATCAGATTGGGCAGGAAGAATATGGTTTCCAAAGTGGTAAAGGATGTGTGAATCAGGTGTTTGCTTTAAAAAAGTTGAGTAAAAAACACAGAGAAACAGAAGGATCGGTGTGTTAAATTTATGGATCTTGAGAAAGCATATGATAAGGTTGATAAAGATGCTTTGTGGGAGGTCTTAAGAATATATGGTGTGGGAGGAAAGGTGCAAGAAGTAGTGAGAAGTTTTCATCATGGATGTAAAGTATGTGCATGGGTAGGAAAACAGAGTGAGTGATTCCAAGTAAAGGTCAGTCTGTTGTAAGGGTGTGTGAAGTCATCATGGCTGTTCAATTTGGTTTTGGATGGGGTAATGAGAGAGGTAATTGCAAAAGAGCCTTGGAGAGAGGGGTGAGTGTGCAGACTGTAGGGGATGACGGGGCCTGGGAAGTGTCAGTTGTGGTTTTCTAATGATACAGTACTAGTGGCAGATTTGATTAAGAGACTGGTGACTGAGTTTGGAAGTGTGTGAAAGAAGGATGTTGAGAGTAAATTGTGAATGAAAGATAAGGTTGTTAGGTTTAACATGGTAGAAAGACAGATTAGCTGGGCTGTGAGTTTGGCTGGAGAAAATTTGGAGGGTGTGAAGTAATTTAGATAGCTGGGAGTGGACATGGCATCAAATGGAACCATGGAAGCAGAAGTGAGCGATATGGTAAAGAAGGGGTGAAGGTTTTGGGAGCAAATAAGACTGTGTGAAAAGAGAGGTTATTATTTGGGTAGACATATATGAGTGTTTGAAGATAACATAGTCCCAACGATGTAAGGATGTGAGGCATGGGCTATAACTGAGGATGTGGGGAGGAAGGGGTATGTTTTGGAAATGAAATGTTTGAGGAAAATATACAGTGTGATGTGGTCTGATTGAGAAAGTAATAAAAGGCTAAGAAAGAGGCTGGTAGTAAAAAGAGTGTGGTTAAGAAAGCTGAAGGGGATGTACTGAATTGGTTTGGTCATATGGAGAGAATGAGTGAAGAGAGGTTGACACAGAGGATATTTGTGTCACAAGATATACTAACTTGGAGCTGGAAGAATGGAGTGAAAACGATTTTTAGTGATTGTGGACTGAAAATGCAGGAGGGTGAAAGGGGTGCATGGGATAAGGTGAATTGGAACAATGTGGTAAACTAGGGTTGATGTGCTGTCAATAGATTGAACCTGGGTATGTGTAACAGCAGGGGAAGCCATTGAAAGATATGCAAGGCCCTGCTGTGGATGAGGACCATGGTTCTGGTGCACTGCACATGACAGCTAGAGAATGGATGAGAGTGAATGTGGCCCTTCTTTGTCTGTTCCTGATGCTACCTCGCTAATGTGGGGAGTGGAGATCAAGTATGAAAAATAAATGAAAAAAAATCTGTTCTAGATGCTTATTGCATATTGCTATGATGCAATTCTTTTTGGAGCTTAAATATATTTTTTCAGTTAACCGAATTCCATGCAGGCTTTTCTCTCATCCTAGCTTAAATATAAGGAAGAGAATATTCCCTTGTGTAAAAGACAAGACTTCCTGTGTCCATATACAAATCAATATCAAAAAAGTGACATAGCTTCCAGTCTGTAGCAAACATATGCCCCAGTCATGAGCAACACGTTTAAATTTGTCTAGCCTTTTGTTAAATATCACGACTAGATCATCTTGGATACATGTGTATTACTCCAAGTACTCTAGAGCTCAACTTTATCTCTAGTGTTCCTGATAATACTGCCTGCTACAAGCAAGAGCAGCACATAGTGTTGCTGGCAATATACGCTGTGCAAAATGTTCCTGTGCCCTGCTACAAGCATCACCACTACTTCAAGGCAAATAGGACATAAAGCTACAATTTTGTACTAAAACTGCAAAACTTTGCATAACAAGGAGACAGGCTACTGTCCTTTCATCTGATGCAGTTTACATACACATGGTTTAAGATGAAAAAATATTTAATCTTTTATCATATTGTGTAACTTATCATCCACATCTGCATTGTTTCCTCCAAAGCAGCTACTTGTATCACCAACTAGCTAGTGCGGGAGAGGCTGAGGTCCTCAGGGGAAAGGTAATGGAAAATGCAGTCTGGTGAGAGCTTATTCTCTGCAACCAAAGTTGCCACGGTTTCTCGCCAGAAGTCAAAGGAGATGCCAGAACTCTGTGGAATAAGTTGATATTAATCTTCAAAGGAAAATTTGTATCCTACACATCAAGTTGAAAAGAGTTAGCATGAACAGAACAATGTAAAATGTAAACAATTATTGTAAATAATCAGAATCTGGAGCTTTTTTAATATCTATCCATCTATCTATATCTCTGATGCATGTTCCCTTCAGGAACTCCCTCATGAGGGTGGCCACCAGCAAATCTCCATAACTAGTGAACTCAAATGTTGCTTCTTAGCATTTAGTGCCTGACCCTTAAGAGACCACTGGCAGAGGGCAACTCTAACGCAGTATTTCTAGAGGCTCCTGCCTAATGTTCCTGCAGACTACTTCCACCACATGTTCCTAACCAAAGTTCCAACATAAAACTTCTACCTAATGCTCCCACCTAATGTTCCTACCTACTACTCATACCTACTGATTCTACCTAATGCTTCAGTCTAATGTTCCTACTCATTTCCATGAGTCAGATACTCCTTGGAATTAGTTCAATATCCCTTAAGAACAATTTCATGTTTATCATCATAAAATCTGGCAACCAGATACTTTCCCTCTGAGGAATTTTATCTTAAAATTCTCTAATTATATAAAAGATGAAAATATGCCTCATTGGCAATTAATTACTTACCCTCTGAAGAGTGTTGCAATCCTTATCTTTATTATGGAGGTAGTGTGTTTGCCAGAAGCGAAGAAGGGAACGGAGGTTGGTTAAGAGGTGTGGTTCAACATGACTACGTAGGCCCTCCAGATACAGAGGCAGCTCAGAGTGCCGGTGTGCCAACATCAAAATTACCAATGAAGTATTCAAACAGCTTACATTTTCCTACAATATAGAGAGATTCAAAAGTTAAAACCATGTGTACCACATAAAAATATGGTACATACTTTTTAATCTTTATCCATAACCACTTTAAGTCCTTTCCATCATTCACATCTGGATGGGTTGTGTAAAATTTTTCTCAAGCATTTCTGTTGCTAACCATACCTTTTTTTTTTTTTTTTTTCACACGATTCGCCATTTCCCGCATTAGCGAGGTAGCGTTAAGAACAGAGGACTGAGCCTTTGAGGGAATATCCTCACTTAGCCCCCTTCTCTGTTCCTTCTTTTGGAAAATTAAAAACGAGAGGGGAGGATTTCCAGCCCCCCGCTCCCTTCCCTTTTAGTCGCCTTCTACAACACGCAGGGAATACGTGAGAAGTATTCTTTCTCCCCTATCCCCAGGGATAAAACCATACCTAAGAGCAACAAAACAAATATCTGTCAGAGTAAGTTGCTCATTAGACAGGCTATTGCCCAGCTAAGCACAATTAAATAAACTTATACTGTACCCTATCACTTTTTCCTGTATTACAACCAAACATTCAACATCTGCAGAGTATCACCTTAAGATGGTTAGCATTCAGATCTTTGTGGGAGCACTATACCCACACATCTATCTGATAAACAGCCACCAATCCCCAAGCAGATAAAAAAAGTTTACACTGGCTTCACTTTCTGTAATTCATACTTTCAGAACTCCTCTTTCCTAACATATACAAATCTGACAAAATATATATATAAACCATAATGATTTAACAACACCAAACAAGTGCCCTCCCAACCCTGTCTGAAGCTCCAAACCACTAAAATAACACCCATCTAAAACTATACTCCCAAGTTATGTACAAGTTCTGCTTTCTCATTTGCATTCTGGACAACACCCATCTAACACATTCTTATGCCTTCCTACATATACAGATACATCACTTTTGGCCAACTCTAAGCCGATTTCCTTGAATGCCTTGTCATTCTCAACACCTTGAAGATGATGTATATCTTCTGTATTTTACTTTACCTACATATTACACATGCACTTTCACTTGAGTTTACTGACCTGTGTTAAGGTGTCGACACTGATTGTCTTGATGAGCTGTACCAAGAAATCCAGTCTTTGCTTGAATGTTGCAACATGTCTTAGTGTCCTTGAGTGAGAAGCAAATTCTATGGCTTTGCCTTCTCTTGTAAAAAGATCATTAGACAAAACTAATGAACGAACCAACATATTGGAATCGACTAGATTTTTTGTTACTAGACGGAATAACTTCTTCTCCTGAAATAAGTAATTTAAATGGTATGAGTCTTTGGGGGTCTTTCGCTAAACTTTTTAAAAAATGAAACTATCACCATACAATTGCAAGGTCTAGTTAAAAGTACTGTAGGTGATCATATTGTTTATTCTGCCAATTCAATATTGTATGGGTTTTTCATGCAAATATTTCAAACAAACTGATTCCAGTATATCTTCGTACATTCTTCCAATTATAAACTCCTTTTACACAATGAAAAATGAAATGATAGAATACAATTACAAATCTAAAATACATGAGATACAAAAAATTATTACATGACAGCTAGAGACTGTGAACGAATGTGGTCTTTGATGTCTTTTCCTAGCGCTACCTTGTGCACATGAGGGGGAAGGGGGTTGTTATTTCATGTGTGGCAGGGTGGCGATGGGAACGAATAAAGGCAGACAGTATGAATTATGTACATGTGTATATATGTATATGTCTGTGTGTGTATATATATGTATACGTTGAGATGTATAGGTATGCATATTTGCATGTGTGGACGTGTATTTATATTCATGGGTATGTGGGTGGGTTGGGCCATTTCTTTTGTCTGTTTCCTTGCGCTACCTCGCTAACGCGGGAGACAGCGACAAAGCAAAATGAATAAATAAATATAAATAAAAAACAAAATAAACAAGAAAGATCACAGCTAGTGCTCATGAAGATGGGTTAAGAGGGTCCATTGTAGGACAATGAAACAAATAAGTGATAAGAATAAAAGCAAAGAGAAAAAATTTTGTCATACATAATGAAGGGAGGAGATCATGAAAATATTCTAGGGCTAAGAAGAAACAAAGGGTATTAACAAAGATCTGGAGACATTAATGAAACTGAGGGACACAGATATGTTCAAAATGAAGATATATGCTCTGTCAGACACAAAATCATTAGGGAAAATATAGAGTGTATGATGATCTATTTAAGGTGGAGAGTATTCAAACTGAATGCAAGAGAGTGATCATAAATTTTAGAAAGAACTCGAGACATGGAGGAGGAGGTATCATTATTGCTGGATTTACCCAACAAATGGGCTTGACTAAGTTCACACGGTGCAGAAAGACATGAATAAGTTACTTTTGAAATTGATGAAGAAAATTTTCCATTAAAACAAGAGGAGTTTGGAGGAGATGAGATTATGATAAAAGAGTTACTGGAGGCAACTAACACAACAAAGAAAGAATACTATCTATTCATAACATAGATAAGTAGATGAAAACTTAATGGAAATTTGAACATATTAGTCATGAGATAGCTAATGCTATTACAGTGCCTACACAAAGAGGTCGAAAAGGAAAAGAAATAGAAACTGAAGGAAATGTTAGAGATTTGTGAGTAATTATCCATAAAAAAACTGAATTCAATTAACATACTGAAAAGATAGTGCTTTCAAGCCAAATAATAAAAGGAATGATATTGCGAACATTTGCAACAAAAGACACACTTAATGAAGAAAATCTTTAATGTGTATATAAGAGGTAAACTCAAATAGTGCTGTTTTGTAAGGTAACCAGTAAAACAAAATGAGTTAAACATGAAAACATGGAAACATTTCACATGGCATGAAGCACATGAATTACCATGAAAGACTAAAAGACCTATATCTTTACTGTCATGAACAATGAAGGGAGACATAGATAATAATGAATGCCTGACAACAAACAAACAGAGGGAACAAACAATGATGTTCTGATCCTGAATGCGACCTGACAAGTATAGTGGAGAATCACGATTTCACCACCTCTTCTCTCTTCAGCAAACAACTCTCCCTGATTACATGTATTTCAATACTTTTTACATCTGAACCTGTATACACTGTAATGCTACTGTCACTGGGAAACATGACAAGGGAATTAAATAAAACCATGCATTACATGACCTTACTTGGATAATGCAAATAGTGATCATGACATCTGTCATTATTTGAGTGCAGAAATAACAAATGGAAGAGAAATGTGCACTTCATTAAAATCAAATTCATGTACAAAGCCTATGTAGCAGTTGCTAAGCTAATATGTTTTAAATCACTGCTGCAATAAAGTTACAGTACTGTTGTATCGATGCAGCATTGCTAATACATACTATTTACATATAATACTCACATGCTACATCAATTAATATTTTGCTAATGCAGTGCTTCTAAATGCAATGAAAACTGACCGAGTGCTGCGCACTGCTAATTGTTAAAAAAAAGAAAATGTAGCCATTGTGTCCACACCAAAGACAGGATCCCTACTCTCAATGCCAGTCTTTAATCATCTGTAACATAAAGGAAAGTATAAGGCAGGCTACTTAAGTCTTCTTCCCTAAGCCCACTACCCACTACAGGCTTTATAACATATAAAGACATTCTACTTACTTTTGCTTCTGTGGATATTATGTTGTCCAATTTGCGATATGCTTCTACATTAAACTTAAGCAACTCCCCTAGGAGGTCAAAGGTAGACTGCAGCACTTCTTTCTGACTTGGTCCTGGATCACACTGTAGTAATGACCCTGCAAGATGCTGAAAAGAAATGTTCTCTTAATTCTGAAGTCTCTTAAAATTTACTACACAGACCTGCATTCACTTTCTCATTCCACCTCTTACCCAAATTCTACATTCATAGGTAGTGCCTGTAAAAACGTTCTGCAGCAAAAGCATCCACTGAAATCTATTATGTCAACTACCTCATCAATTCAATGATGCTTATTACAGGTATAACATTCCTAGTCATTTTCATATCTGAACATCTTTACATTTAAACGATCTAAGCTATCTGTTAACTCATCAATTCAATGATGGTTACTGCAGGCATAATATACGAAGTCATTTTCATGGTCCAAGTCCAAGGCATACTGCCTAGTTTCTACCTTCATCTATTTTCCCCTTATTTGCTCTTACCAATATTATGACTGACTAACACTTATAAGATCAAACGTTATTATAATAATTTTCATTACTAATGTACACAAAATGTCCCTCTCTGTCAACAAGAAGGGAAGCTTTTTCTCTCTAGCATGGTGAAATATTTAATAAAATGTGATGACAAAGCCATTAAAGAATTTGAAATAAAAGAAAGTGACAAAATCATAACAGGCCAAATTCAAGAAAACAGAACTACAATCAGATGGAATTCCAGCTATTTTTCTTGAAAAAATGAGACAATAACAAAACTAAAGAGATTACTGATGAAACAATGCCTAGATCAAAAAAGTATAGCAGATATTCATAAATTGGCACATGCAACACCATTAAACAAAGGAAAACTTAAACTAATACATGTCATACCAATAACAACATTACAATCCAGTTTCATCAATCATGAAAATGTCTGGTAGCAGTAAAGATGGCTTATCATTTCTAAGTTCACCCACATTCCTTCATATATCTCATCAATAACAGTAAACTTGAAGAAGAAGAAGAAGAAGAAGAAAAGATAATGTTCTTCATAGTCATAATTTTCATACAAACACCAAATAATATACATTTCACAGGAGTATGGTTGTTGCATTTTCTTTTACAAGGTTAAGATCAACTGGTTCTTAATGCCTGTTGTTTGGCATGAAGGATATTGTGTTAAGGTAGACATTTTTTTTGCAAAAGTTCAGCACTGACTGAACGAGAACATAATTTGTAATTCTTAAAACCTGTTGAGTAAATAAATTTTTCTGCTGAAAAGAGCATACTCCTCTCTGTACTATATCAACAAAGCATCCAATACAAGTAGAAATCAAGAAAATGCAATCTTTATCAATGTTATAACTACAAATTCAACTACCTGTATGAACACTACTCTTAAAAGAATCTCTTCATCCCCTTTACAACCACTCACTGAAATGGCAAAATCTTTAAAAGTATCACAGGGAAAATTAAAGCTACAACAAAATTATGCATTCATTACCTTCAAAAGACCTCTTCGAAGCAAGAATACTTGATCTGCATATGGGTTGGCACTCCGAAGATAACTCTCTATGGCTCTTGAGAACCAAAACCTGTAGAAAATTAAAACATAAGTTGGCAGCAAGACAAAGAAGTGCATGGAAAGGGACAAAAGAGTAGGGCATCTTCATTCACATGAAATCCAGTGAGCTGTAGTCTGGAAAACTAAGCATGGTACCCCTAAATATCTATGAAAAGTGGATATTTCTACATAAAACATCGTGAAAAAATTTGTTTACAGTGCATATGTAAAATTTTTCATTTCTGCATCATTTATAAAAACAAAACTATTCAATTATACAGTCTATAAATTTCAAAACAAAGCTTAAATATAGATATGAGGATAAAGACAGTGAACACAATTTCACTCATCTGGGGTCCAACATCCTGGAGTCTCCTTCAGGATACTAACCCTTAGTACTAAACTTTCATAATTCCATCGACAAAATGCAATCTACCTGAGAAAGAAATACCAGTTTTCTTACCAAAATGATCCTGAAAACTTTAAAATTTCTTTTAAGATTTTATGAAAAAAATTTCCACAAGAAATCTTGTAGAAAAACATCCATAATGAAAGGTGTGTATACACCCATCCCCAGTTTACAAAATATCACAAATATGATTAAAGAGAAATGATCCACTGACTCAGTTTGCAACCAAAAACATCTGCATTCAAAAATATTCTGAAGAATTTTTCAAAGATTTTTTTCAAAGCTGTATAATAACCCTTCTAACATAAGTAAGACATTCCCAACATCTAGCAGTTAAATCAGTAACATAAAAACAAAAAATATGTCTGTCTTAATGTAAAACTGGATGCATTAATGCAACATGAATTTACTTCGCTATTACCCTACATAATTCCTAGACACAGCATCACATTATCCAAACTTTAGGGATTAACCCTTTAGCAGATGGATATCAAAAGAGGGATTGCTGATTGAAGGGTATGGGATATTGTGTTGTCATAAATAATACTAACAGGTAGAAACAGTAACACTTTTGGATCCCTATTACTCATGATGACACAATAAAAGTAGGTAGTGTATGGTAGGTAGCCAATGACCAGGAAAGCATGTTATCAGTACTACCCACCTGGGTAATAGGAGGGTTAGTGACATCTGTGTAGTGAGCCAGCACTTCAGTGGTTGTCAAGCTGTACTCCTCTGACCCAGATAGCTGTCTTATTGTTCTGCCTTACACACATGTGAACTACTGGCATTCTGTCAACAAACATACAATCTCTCCTTGTCACATACAACACTTGACAGCACTTAACTCACACAACTCATTTTTTGTAACTCTAAATTTTCCTGTGGTGAGTACTATGTGCTAGTCCTGCCTTTTGGTAAAATGGTAGGAACAATAAACAGAAGTAGTATGTATGAGTATTAGGTAAAAACATTACGTAGGAGTAGTGGGTACGAAACATTGGGCACGAGCACTAGGGAGTAGTAGTCAGTAAGAACATTAGGTCGGAACCTCTGCAAACACTGTGCTAGACTTGTCCTCTAAAGCTAAGAAGTGGCCCTGGAGTTCACTAGTTATGGACACTCTACTGCCCTGGCCACCCACTTGAGTTCCAGATGGGAGCAGGCATCAGAGATATAGATAGTTGGATAGATAGACACACTAAATACAATACAGTACGGCATACCTAAAGGTGGATCCAGTAGTTTCTTTTTTCAGGGCTTCAACAATCTTGGAGAGCAATCCTTGGGAACCAGAACACATCTGCTCTGTCGGGTACTCCATTGGCACGTGAGCTGATAAACCTGATCCACCAAGTGGTTCTACTTTTATAACATTTGAAGATTCTCTACCAAGTATACTGTCCTCTTGCAGAACACTTGTCGGGGAGCTGCTCTCTTGTGAAGTACATCCGTTACTGTCAGAATCTTGACTGGTAGTCAGATCCATGGATGTTGCCGTGGTCGGGCTGGGAGTGTCCTCGAGAAGCACCTTTGCAGCACTAATACTACACACTTCACGGTATTCTGAAGGAGTCAGCATTAAGTACTGCAAAGAGATTAGTCATTCTTAGGTACACACAAAAAGTTATGAGAAAATAACTCTCTGAATATCTGAAAACGAGAAGAGTTACTCACCTAAGTAGTCCATCATCTGTGGCTCATCACAAACAACTGTTTAATATGAAAACAATAAACTATGGGAAGAGACTAACTGGCTCTAGTAATCAAGCAAATTGGGTGACTGTATCTAAAAAGATGTCACAAGCAAGATTTCACTTCCTATGAGCAACTAATTTTCCAGTGATTTAAAATCTTATGCTCAATATCTACACCAGCTCAGTTCAATACTCGTCACAAACTCTTAAATAAAAATCATTGAATTATCTTTAAATCATCAAAAGAAATTGGGGTTGATCAGGTGCATAAAACCATATAAAACACAAATAAATCTAAACTCAACCAATCTAAGCGTAAAAATTTACAATCATGAGAACTTCCACAATATCTTATTAAGAATACTCAAGACCTTGCCTCCAAACATCCCTCGATACACCTAAAACCTTTGCTTCCTCACCTACCCTATGACTCACTTCAGTTCCCATGGTTCCATTCTCTGCCACATCCATTCCCAGGTATCTAGAACGATTCACTATCTCCAAGCTCTCTTCATTCAAACTCACACTCTGAATAACCTTATTCTTTTCAATGGTACACCCTACTTTTAATCATATTTACTCTCAACTTTTTCCTTTCGTGCTCTCTCCCAAACTCAGACACCAGCTTCGACAGTTTCTCACTCAAATCTGCCAACGACCCTGTATCATCAGCAAACACCCCCTTTCACCACCACCACCACAACCACTGCCACCCTCAGGAGACTACATACCTGTTCTTTTCTCCTGCACCCTTCTATTCACCTCCCAAACCACCTCATCCATATAAAGATTAAACAGCCATGAAGACATCACACACCCATGACACAGACCCACCTTCAACTGGAACCACTCACCCTCCTCTCTACCCTCTCTTGATAGAAACTCCACACTGCTTCTTTTAGCTTTCCTCCCACAAAGCATCTCTATCAACTCTATTATGTGCTTTCTTCAAATCCATAAATACCACATAAAAATCCTTCTGTTTTTCTAATAATCTCTCACAAGCATTCTTCAAAGCAAACTCCAAGTCCACACATCCTTTACCACTCCTGAAAAAACACTGTTCCTCCCTAGTCTGATGATCTGTGCATGCCACCACCCTCTTAAATACCACTCATCGAGACAGCTTATCAGGTGCACTTAAAAAACCTATCATCTCTGTAATTTGAATATTCATCTTTGTCATCCTTGCCTTTATACACTGGTATTATACATACACTCTGCTAATCTTCAGGAACTTCACCATGATCCATCCTTACAATGAAAATCCTAACTAAACAATCAACGATGCAGTCACCCTCTTTCCTAAGAAATTCAGTTGCCACATTTCATCTTATGCAAGGCTTCCACCACCTCTTCGTTTCTCACCAAACCACATTCTATGACTATCTATCTATATCTGTGATGCCTGTTTCTAATTGCAACTCCCTCAAGGGGGTGGCTTGGCAACAGAATCTCCGTAACTACTGAACTCTAGTGCCGCTTCTTAGCCCCGCGTGCTTCACCCTTGACAGGCCACTGGCAGAGGGCAACTCTAGCACAGTGTTTGCAGAGACTCCTACCTAATGTTTCCATTGACTACATCTACCTAATGCTCCTGCATACATGCTTCTATCTGCTACTGCTATCTATTGCAGTGTGTAGAGTGCTCACTGCAGGAAAATCTAGAGTTACGAAGAATGAGCTATGTGAGTTGTCAAGTGCTGTGTATGATACGGTGAGGCAGAAAGAAAAGAATCTACCTGGGTCACAGGAGTGTATTCTGACAACCACAGAAGTGCTGGTTCACTACGTAGCAATCATTAACCCTCCCAATACCTAGGCGGGTAGTACTGGTAATATACCTCCCTGGTCATTGGCTGCCTACCAACTACCACAGGCCAAAATGTTCAGTATGTACATAAGAAACTAAAAAGCAGAGATATATAAGCTTCAGACAATCATAACATTTTACATGCAGAACTGGGGGATTTGAAAAATTTCATGACCTTGAAAGATTAAAGAATCACAGTTATAACAAATACACAGGAACTAAATGCCTCACATATGGGAAGAAATATAGGAAATATACTGTCAAGGATACCTGGGCATATATTGGAAAAACAACAAACAAAAATACATAAGAGCCCTACAAGAAAGTGAGAGACTTTTCTACATACTGAGTAAACATCAAAACATTTGGAAAAAAATGGATGGAGCCATAAAAAGTACCGGACCAACAAAAAGAACTGATAACTATGGACAAGTCATAAAGGGAAATAAGGGCAGCACTGCAAGTCAAGTAAAATGCACACTGAGAATTAAATGCTCTCCCTGCCACAGGTAAAATCTTGTAATTGGTACTCATTGGCAAGTGGAGATATTTTCCTCAAAATATTTTCAAACAAAGCACTATAGAAAAGTGTAACTTACTCTGTACTCTGACTGGTCACAGAAGCTGTGAACTAATCTCAGGAACTGGATCTTAAGTGCTACTTCTGGACTGCACTCGCATGAACTTAAGTGACCAGGCACTCTAATTCGCTCTTGGTACCTGAGTGAAAAATAGACACCTCATCAATCTTCCCACAGACAGACCAAAATTTCCTGTAAAAAAGTGTTTTTATGTGTGCTATGGAGACTTTTGCTTACAAAAGGATGGGTGTGTGTGTCAACAAAAAATTATAGGAAATTCCAAAATGGGATCGAATTAAATGTAGTGAACGTAATGGCAAAAACAAAGAAATGCTTAATGCAACTGTTCATGATCAAACACTTTAAGGAAACATTTCATTTATGAAGCTGCAATGAGGTACTTCCAATAGATCTGCTGAAAAAGCATACACCCTTTACTTACGTTTCACATTTCCATATAAAAAGATCAAAAAGGTGAGAAAGGCGAGGAATTAACCGTAGTTTTGCTAATTGTGCCTGAACTTCTTTTCGTTGTTTACCAAGAAGTAGAAGTCCTAGGACATAGACACTCTCTACCCGTTGTAGCATTGGACTTGTTAGAGCTTCTAATTGGCTTGCAATTGCCTGTGGTTGTATTCTCTCCATCAACTCTGCAAAGAAAAATTTATTGATAACGAAAACTATGCATGTTTCACTTGAGAATGCTTTAAATTTAGTAATGTCATTTATGCGAATGTCAAAAAAGTGACTTACAACCAAATGGAAAAAATTTAATAAGTTACTAATGTGTATTCCATCAGAGTATACATGTCAATTACACTTCTAAAGGACACAACACGAAAGAGATTCTTTTATCATTCATTAATTTACTGTGAAATAAAAATCTTAAGAGTTTCTTTTGGGGTTGTCATGCTACTTATAATGTATTTTCTTTTCTAATCATACAAAACCTACTTACTGTTCCTTACTATTCAATTTCAACCAATGCTATTAGCATAGGAGCCGCTACCTACATCATAAACAGCATGGCGAAAGGCAATGACACAGCCTTCCCAAACTCTCCAACAACAATAAAATCAAGCATCAGAAACCCAAAACTATCGTTCATGATGCAGCCAACTTATCATAATCTTCCTTTAACCTTTCTATTCCTCATGGAAATTGTAAATCTTGCATATTTTCTACATAAAGTTCCTCTTCTTCTGTCTCTAAGCTTCATATCCTGCTATGAAATATAATCCTATGTGCAACTGTTTAATACTGGTCAAATCAATACTATTCCTTAAAATACCTGCTAAATAAATACTACTCCATAAAATACCTGCCATGTCCCTCATTTACAGACGAGTGGCATCTATACTATCTTTCTTCAAAACTTCAATTATTGTTCCATTCCTATCATCATTATCTCTTCACCCACTTCCTCTTGCTGGATGAGGTACATAAAAATCCTCTTAAATCCTCAATTCATGCCTGATGTATGAAAAAAGTCTTCTCACCCTTATATATATATCTCTCACCCTCCTGTATGCTCAGGCCCCGATTGCTCAAAATTTTTTTCACTCCATCCTTCCACCTCTTCTGCAATGCTTTCACTACCTCCTCTCTCTTAACTAAACCATTCTCCCTGACCCTCTCACTTCACACACCACCCAAACCAAAACACCCTATATCTGCCACTCTATCATCAAACACATTCAACAAACCTTCAAAATACTCACTTCATCACTACCTGCTATTACCTCTCCACTTGCCCCCTGTGTATCGTGGAAGGCAACTACAAGGGGTGGGAACGGGGGGCTAGAAATCTCACCTTATTCCCCTATAATTGCTACATGCATTCTAAGCACTTTTTCCTTTAACTAAAGAAACAATAATAGCTTTCACCCAATCATCAGGCACAACCTTGTTTCGATGCTAAATTACATATAAAATGCATCCACTCTATCAAACTTTCTCCTCCATACTTAAGCACTGCAGCAGTAATCTCATCCACCCCAGGTTCCTTATTATTGCCCTTTTTACTGCTCCTCTTACTATAGGCCCTTGTACTTGTATCCTTTTCCTTCCACCCTCCACACACATGCATGTAACAACTGCTGCCTTACCTTTTCCCACATTCACCAGTTCTTCAAAATACCTTTCCCATCTACCTTTCACTCCTTCCTTTTGTTTCAGCAACTCCCCTAACTTATTTCTCACATTAACATTTCCACTCTTACATCCATCTCTTTCCTTTTTCATCACCTTCCAGTGCAACTTCTTATATCCCATAAACTTTTTTTTCAACTTTCTTCCAAAATCTTTATCTATTCCTTCTTTGCTTTCCTGTATCAGCTTCTTAAAACTCCACTTTCATATCTCATATTCTTCCCTCCTCCTTTGTTGAACTTCCACTGGTACATTCCTTTTGTGCAATCAATCATATAATTTTGTCTTCTCCTCAATAGCACTTCTAACCTCATCCATCCACCAAGCATTTCTGTTTTTATTCCTGTATCTCACAACCTTGTATCCACCTACTAATTCTACAGCTTTTGACAGTCTTCCTCTAAACATTCTTAACTCCTCATCCACACATGACTGTATGCCTACACTTACTACACTTCCATCTAAACTTTTGGTTACCCTTCTTTCATACTCCTTGTGTTCTTTCTGATTCATCTTCCCCTTTGCCAACATTTTTACCACTCCATTCTTCTTTACACCAAACCTCTACTTCTCCCTGATTCTCATACCCGCAAGAACCGCGAAATGGCAAGAGTCTCCTCAGAATCCTCTCACAACTCTCGCATCTTGCACAGCCTTTCTTACCCTTTCATCCAATGCCACATAGTCAGGAATAAACAACAGCCTTTCTTGCAAGGGAAACATATACTGCCACTCTGAGTTTCCAGTCTATTCCTGGCCATGTATAGTTTTGGGTGAGAATCATACTGGAATTATCCTAGTTGATAACAATACCCACTTTTTGAAAGGTATTCAGGACTCTCGCAACCACTGTCTAGAACTTGTCTGACACAGATTACTCAATAAACTTCATCTAGTGGTACTTATGACTTAAAATTTATTCAGACTTTACATACCTGATACATGGAGGGTTGCATTTGTAGATAAAGGTGCTAAAAGATTCTCATGTTCACTGAGAACATCTGACATGGTGTCCTCAATGAGTTGCATCCAGTGATCAACTTCCATAGTATGACCTTGGTATCGTGGCTCATCTAAGAAGAAAGTACCATCAGTACAAAAAATATGAAAAAAGGGAAGAAATGTATGGAATAATGTTGAAACATACACAACAATGTCTAGAGAAAATGCATATATTGCTTTATACCTGACATCATGTGAGGTCAGTCCACACTTCCAGCTTTAACGTAGGTAAAATATTGAAACTCCATGTTACTAGAAATCAGAAACTCCCAAAATTGGTGGTCCATTGTATTCAAAATTACTCACTCTAATACGAAATCATTTTCAAGTGTAGTTTTTGGATAAGACCTTAAAATAATCTTTTTTGTGCACTATGCTACAGCCCTCCCATCTGCAACTTACTCAGTGATGTTTCAGTTGTTTCTGTTGTTCCAATAGTTTCGAGTTCTGACCACATCAATGAGGGTTGTGAGAGTTCTTTGAACATTTTCTACTTCAGAACTTTCACCTGGTTCAAAATGTGATTTTTTTCAAACATCATTGTGATTTGGAAATCTAAAAGTTTATCATTATGATGCCACCATTATCTTTAAAAAACTGTAATACAATGTCATCCTCCCATAAAGAAATGGTTGCTTTATTGTCTTCACTAAAATCAAGGTTATCTATCTATCTATTTACTATCTTGTGCTTCCTTTCCCATCTATGCATTTTCCAGGGCATTACACATGACTGCTAGAGAAAGCATTTGGCCTTAATCGTCTGGTCCTGGTGCTACCTCAATAAAGCAGGAGAATCAATTCTGTGGACCTGGAATTTCCAGCCCAAATCTAAGGGCTGGCAAAAGAGTAAGAATGTCCGATTCCCAGGGGAAGATTTCCTACCCTGCTATAACAATTCTAGGAAATATCAAGCCTACTTTCAATACTATATTGATGTCTGTTGGTGTCCTATATTTAGTACTATTTCATTATCTTATTTTTCACTCAACAAGAGAGTTTAAACATTCCTCTGTCAAATATCATGGGCAAATCAAAGGCCCACTGGAAGATGACTGATACTTGTGTGTAGCATTTCAGTGTCTTCCAGAGATGAGATTTTCATGTTTCTTCACATACTATCTGCTAATGATGATTTGAAGCTATAGCTTGTGTTTACTAAGCCTCTGCCAAGTTTAGCAATGAAAAATACCATAGGTGCAGGTACTGTTGCCTAGAAGAGAAAAAGAGCTTTACCAAGAAGGCATAAATTTTTCCCTCGTTTCAAGTATTTCAATTGATCAATCATTTGCATTTTGTGCATTCTTTAAGCTCTGACTTAGTGATCACAAGCGAATTTTTTTTTTATAAAGCACGCAAGTATTACATAAGCATTTTGTCTATTCTATAGTTCCTCTACGAGTTTATTGTATAAAATAAGTTACAAATAGGTGTAACAGCCCAGCCCTAAATGCATTATCCTATGGACTCTGTAAACTGATTTGGTAAAGAAAGTTTGATTACTTTTTATGATTTTCTAAAACTGATATGTAATGTTAAACAGTGCATGACATGACTATACAGTCTGGTCAACTGCAAATGTAAGTTAAATGAAGACTGGGAAAGTATGGGCTCTCTGGATTTACAACTTGAATACAAAACTCAAAAAGTGCTTTTAGTCTACCATCAAAACCCTATCAAAAGCATGTACAATTAATGCCCACAAAGGTTAATCACAATCATTAAGTCAATACAAAAGGCTTTCTCCACTCCCGTTCTCATATACACCCTATTATGTGAATATGATTGTTGTCCTTGTTGGCTACAGCTCCTTAAACCCATAATTAAATGTCCATCACCAAAAGCTACATCAGTCTTACTTATTCAGATACATGATTCAGCCAAGCCATTCTGAAATTTCTCCTCAGCTCTTCCTTTTGATCATCCACTAATGCACTTCCCATAATAAACAGTAATATTCTAATTGAAAATCTACACCAAATAACTTAGATATGATATACCATGCACAGTTTCTCATTACCATACATACACACAGATATACTTTCCTTTATTCTTTTCCCTTAGATGTTCAACAGTCTCTCTCTCACAATATAATCAAATTATCACTCCTCTCTTTTTTATCCTTCACTCTATTTGGTTCCACCTCAACATTTCCTGATAAAAATTTTCCCAGTCCACCTGTCTAGCCCCCCTACCCTCAATTCTTTCCTCCTACATCATCATTTGTTATTCAGGTCAGAAAAGAAAATCACCAACTCACACTGCCAATTCACATCCTTCAATCTCAAAGGTACAGGCAATAAAGGTTATTCTATAAATACCTAAAACTTATGAGACATTGAAGCTTATATACAACCTAGCCACAAAACTTCTAATCTACAGTAACTTGAGTGTGGAGAGGAACTAACAAGGTAGCTTAGTTGCAAAGTTAACTAATCTGGGGAGGAACTCTGAGATGCCGAGGATGAACTCCTGGTTGATATCACGTAACGGAGACAAACTCTTAATGTTGCTGCGAAGTTTACTCTGTTCATATACTGTAAAAGATGAATTTCATATTAATAAACATGATATGTGTTCACTTGCATATGAAGGAACAGAATCAAGCATGAAGAAATGCAGATGAAAAGTCTGACAGACAATAAGCTGGGAATGGGCATATTGGCATAAAGTACAGTAGGTACAATAAAGCATGCTTCTGGGTATAAAAGAAAACAAATAGCATGACTCATGGTATATTCAACATATTATTTACTTACTTATTCATCTCTGCAATCATTTCGCAACCATAGTAAACTGTCAGGACTATTACATCTTCAAACACAACCATCTTTACCTGAAAAGACACAAACCTTTCTTTCCATACCCTCCTCAATGCACCCAGAAACATAGCTCCTTATCCCACTCTTTGATTTACTTCAGCCCCCAATGTTCCATCAGTTACCACATCCAATCACAGGTATCTAAATCCCTTCATTTACTCCAGCTCCTCCCCATTCATAAACACATTAAAACTCTTCTGTTCCATCCACCAGCTGCATCTCATTGCCTTATTTAAGTTAACTTACTCATTTTCACATTCAGTACCAACTTTCTTCTTTAAAATGCACATTACCAAACTGTCACCAGCTTCTAAAGTTTCTCTCTGAACTCTGCCAACAGAAACTAATTTTCCTCCCATGTCCCAACCCCAGCATACTGTAGACCTGCCCTACACTATAAGACCCTAACAAGCACCTCATTCAAAACCTTGATAAACAAATCAAACTACCATGGTAACATCACACATCCTTCTTGCACACTCATCTTCACCAGGAACCACTCCCTTCCAATTCAGACACAAGCTTTACTCTCCTGGTAAAATTCCTCCGTGCATTTAGCATTTTTCAATTTGCCCAAAATCCTCTCCACTAACCCCATCATCTACCTGTCTTATGTAATGCATCAAAACCCTAGCCCCCATCCACAATCAGACCCCAAAGACCTTTCCGTGGTTTCCCAGTGCTGTTTCAGATGCCTTGGACCGGTCTACTTACAGTAGATTACCCCTGCTATACTAAATTAATCCAATTCATTATGTCCTGTGCACACGTCAACCCTACTGCATACTCAGGCCATGAGCACTAAAAATCTTCTATAACTCCACCTTTCCATCTCTAATTTGGCCTCCCCCTTCTCCATGGCCTCCCTACACTTGTGACACATACACCCTCTCCGTCAACCTCTCCTCATTCATTCTCCCTGAATGTTCAAACCATTCAGCTCACCATCTTTCAACCACACCTCAACAAACCACTGTAATTTGAAAATTCACTTTTGTTTCCCTTTCCATCATACAATGACACTTAATAGGTATTCCTCCAATCCTTATGCACCTACCTTAAACCATAAACACACAAAAGATCCTAAATGACAAAACAACAACACTGTCAACTCACTTCTTGAAAAACCCGACTACAATCCCACCACAGCACTGGTACAATCACAAGTTTCATTGTGAGTACAAGCATATGATGCTCTCAGGGTGAAATCACTGTACATCTGTTCACTGAAACTAGCACTTCTATCGGAGTGAGCACTGACAACTCGCCTCAGTGTGGTTCAGACTATCTGAAAGAAATGTTTTTTTTCTCTACTCTTCCTAGCTCCTGCTACATATTGGGAATTTCTCTTCTGAGCACTGTCTTTCTTCCACCTTTGCTTCAAGATGGTTGGCTTTTACTTTTGTAAGGAGGAGAAATCCCAAATTCTTGCCTGGAAGCAATAAGTAAGAGGTACAAGTGAGATTTCAAGGCCCACTGCATACTTGGAATGAATGATCAGGCTGCTGCTTACTGCATCAGTGTCTTGCCTCATTCAGGAGATCAAGATCCTAAGGAACCACAACACAGACCTAGAATACTTCAGGAACCTAGCCCATTCCATAACCAAATGTAGATGGTAATCAAAGCCAAAGGAGAGATGACAAAAAACGACAATGTAAGTGTGACATCGTACATGAAACTAAAAGGGGGCGGAGAAGGTTTTTAGCAGACACTTTATAGTCCAAATGTGCTTTTTGTAGGAATGTGGGAATGGATACTGCTCTAGGGAGAGGAGAACAACCTTTAAAATATCTTTTACTTATGGACTGTAGGCAGAAGAGTATGTTCAATCCAAAGCGTTGACATAAAGACCTGCTCGATGCATAACATATAGATCAACACCACTCAAATATCATCTAGTACTAGAACTGAACCCATGTCTCAGGGGTACTTACAGAGCCTCTTATACAAACTTTATAGTCATACAAAGTAATGTGTACAGTACACAAGCAGTCTCAGTGTGGGATTTGAAAGGGATGTTTTAATAGACATTCTCCACAAATAAAGAAAGCTATCTTGCTATCAATATCATCAATTAATATCATACTTAGAATCATATATGTATGAATATTCATAACAATTACTTACACAAAGTTTTGTTTTCATAAACATCTAAGTCAGATATGGTAACAGCAAGGATGCTGCAGAAGTTGGCGAGGTACTCCCCATCCAATTGACTGATAATCCTGTCAAGCCCAGCTGAAATAGTACACACATATGAATGAAAAATTGTATTTGTGTCATATAACATTTTCAAATGTTCTAGGCTAAAATCAAAGACTACTTCAACACTGCAACTGCTTAGTTACCTTAGCAACTACTATTCCTAGTTATGAAAACAAAAGATATTAAGAAAGGGAAATATTCAAACAACTCTCAGAAAGAAGATATATCACAATTATAGGGATTGCATTTCTATACTGTAGAAAAAGCCCTCTGAGAATCAGAGGGCACTAGGTCAATGAGGTTTTAAAGAGGCTTTACCCATGAGTAAGGGTAATGATTGGTTGGTTCTACTTAATCTATACACCACAACATCACAGGTCTCAATGGGTTGCTGTATGGTTGCTTAGCCCTGTGAATGAGCATCTGCCAACCTCATTTGTTTTATGATGGACAAAAGGGTAAATCCTCAAGGATACACCTAATTCTAACTTGTGGGACACTATCTTAAGTCCTAAGAAAGTAGGTACTCTCAGATGCTCAAAAGGCTCTGTCCGTAGGTAAGAAATATCTTTACTATGGCTATGAAAGAAGATGCTCCTGAAACCTAATTCCTGCTTTAAACACTATACCTAAACTTGAACACTGGTGATCATCAAAATCAAAATACTTAATCAAACTACTATAAATTCTGCTTTATATCCTCACCTCTACCATTCTTCATTTAATCTAATCTTATGAACTTACGTATTGTGTTGAGCTGTAAGGTGTTCTTTCTGAGTATTAGGAGATGTTCTATAAGTGTGATGGCCTTGGTGTAAGTCTCCGTGTCCAACATCAAGGAGAACAGAATTTGTAGCACCTCATCACTATCACTCAACTGGCTTCCAATATTTGTGTCCTAGGTTGGAATACAAGAGAAATTACCCAGAGTGCTAAGAGAGGTATACTTTATAAGCAGCTAAACAATCCAAGCCTAATTAACCCTTTAGATAAATAATGCATCCATGGTCAAAATGACTAGTTAATGCCCCCATGCCTTAATTCAACTTTAGTCACTGGTCATAGAAAATCTATTGCTCCTCATGTCATCTATCATCTCCATCTCTGAAATTTAAAGAGAGCACTAAGAGCCCTTCTCATGATCTGGTGTGGGGTACTTAGCAAAATTTTTGACATGCGCCTCTTACTGTATCAAAATATATCAAGCAGCAGGGGGAACCATGGAAAGGTCTGTGGGGCATGACTCTGAACAGCGGGCAGTGATTTTAGTGAATTACACATGACAGCTAGTGAATGAGGCCTTTTTATGTCTATTCCTGGTGCTACCTCACTAATGTGGGAATGGAGCTGTGGTTTCAGTGCAATACACATGACAGCTAGAGAACGGATATGAACAGAAGTGTCCTTTTTTTGTCTGTTCCTGTGTCAGGGAGGCAGGACCAGGAAACAGATGAAGAATGGCCCATCCACTCATATATACATAAACGCCCAAAAACATATACATATCAACATATACACCTTGCTAACGCGGGAAATGGCGAATAGTATAAAAAAAAAAATATATATATATATATATATTCATATCTGCTTTTATTCATCCATTCCTGGCACTATCCGGACCCACAGGAAACATCATCGCTACCCCGTTTCAGCGAGGTAGTGCCAGGAAAACAGACAAAAAGGCCACATTCGTTCACACTCAGTCTCTAGCTGTCATGCGTAATGCAATGAAACCATAGCTCCCTATCCACATCCAGGCTCCCACAGAACTTTCCATGGTTTACCCCAGATGTTTCACATGCCTTGGTTCAGTCCACTGATGGCACATCAACCTCGGTATACCACATCGTCCCAATTCACTCTATTCCTTGCACTCCTTTCATCCTCCTGTATGTTTCCAGCTCCAATTGCTCAAAATCTCTTTCACTCCATCCTTCCACCTCCAATTTGGTACCCCTGAGGTAAGGGAGAAAGAATTCTACCTCCATATTCCATGCATGTCATAGAAGGTGACTAAAAGGGGATGGAGCAGGGGGCTGGAAACCTTTCCTTCCAGTTTTACCTTTTCCAAAAGAAAGAACAGAGAATGGGGCCAAGTTAGGATTTTCCCTCTAAGGTTCAGTCCTCTGTTCTTAATGCTAACTCGCTAATGCAGGAAATGGTGAATATGTATAAAGAAAAAACCAACCTCTTTTTATTACCACTCATCTCCCTTACCCTTTCATTACTTACTCAATCAAACTACCTCACACTACATACCAAGTATCTAATTTCCAACACATCTACCCTCCTCTGCACAACCTTATTTATACTCCATCCATATATATTGCTCGGACAACTATTCCTTGAAGCATACCCATTTTTGACCTCCCACATAACGTTCTCTCCACACATTCTTCAGCGCTCCCAGAATTTTGACCCCCTCCCCCACCCAATGACTCACTTCCACTTCCATGGTTCCATTTGCTGCCATGTCCATACATATAAATATATAACAGTTCTGGTAGAAAATGTTGGCATGATAGGGCCCGCACCAGACAACAGAATGCTGGATTAGAAAGGTAAAACCTGTATTTGAAAATCACCACTTGGGTTGCAGCAAGGATACTACTGTACCCTTACAAAACTGGCATGAGAAACTTAATCATGAGTAGGTCCAGAGTGGTTTAAACAAAAGTCCACCAAAAGTGGTTCCAGCAAGGCTATCTTGTAGTATCACTAGCTCTGTAGGATAACTAAAAAATATATATGGGAAATCCTGTCTTTGGGAGATAATGTGGATTTGAAATTGTATACAACTAAGCAACATGGGTTGACTTCACAATTAATAATGCTACAACTGCTAAAAATAGTTTCAACACGATAACTAACAGGAGTCTAAATGGCGATCAGATGGCATACTGCAGTACTGGGTAAAAATCTTCATTTAATCAAATTGCCGCTGGAAAAATGTCTAAGAATGGTGACTTAATATGAGGAAATCCCTGAAAACATGACAATACTTGTAAATGTTGAACAGAATCAACCAAAATCAGTTAGGAGTTACAAAAAAACAGCCACAAGTATATTGCATGGTATACAGTCAAATATGTTCCCCGCTGGCTGTAGACTGAGGACAGTATGATCTCTTATGAATTCCACTTAAATTATAATAAGACCTTGTAATTAATATGAAGATGAATACTAACAATTTTTAGATATACAAATGCTATCAATCCTTAACTAATTCCTTGTAGCCAAATACCTAAAATTACAGAACTTCACTCCATTACCATATGAATTTGGTCAATTGAAAGATAATAGAATTTCTTACCAATGCAGTGAGTTTTTTCAGAATGTTGAGTGTTGTAGCATGCAAGCTGCCAACAGTGATTGAATGGTCGCAAGACTCTTGATCACAGCAATGCCCTCCAAGGTCTGGTACCATCAGAAGAGACACCAGAGTCTGCCACAAACATACAATAAGTTGAAATAAAATTCATATACGTTTAAAAACAGTATGTTGAACCATATACTTCTAATGCATTTACTCAGTCTCTTACTATCAGTGTTAAAAAATGCATGCATCAGAAAACTTCAGTAGTTCTCTTGTATTTATCAACAAGAATATGAAATCCAGGGATGAAAAGTTATAATAATAAAGGCACTTGGTTAAGTATACCACGAGATACTAATTTCAAAAGTATAATTCACATCAAACAAAATCAAATGTATATTACCAGACTGCACTTCAAGATAATGGTAAAAACATGAAGACTTGAATTTCCTTAAATAAACATAAACAATCAATTAAGAAAAGAGCGTTTTGGACAGTGGATGAACAACTTAAAAATATGATTATTTAAACAGCAGATTCATTTTGATAAATACTTTCTGATCAAGGAGCATATAATCTCAAATGCAGATAGTGATAATAATCCTACACAAGCCATTACAGTATTCCCACCTACTCCTGTGGAGAAGACAGAAAAAGAAAATATTGGGTATGATGGTGGATGAAAACTGAGAAATCAAAGTCAGATGGCAAGGATACTGGTGAAGTTCTATAAAAATTTCTGATAAGGAAAATATTTGGAACTATATACGAATGCTGGTTTGCGGCAGGGGTGTCTGATGTCTCCATGGTTGTTTAATTTGTTTATGGATGGGGTTGTTAGGGAGGTGAATGCAAGAGTTTTGGAAAGAGGGGCAAGTATGCAGTCTGTTGTGGATGAGAAAGCTTGGGAAGTGAGTCAGTTGTTGTTCGCTGATGATACAGCACTGGTGGCTGATTCGGGTGAAAAACTGCAGAAGCTGGTAACTGAGTTTGGTAAAGTGTGTGAAAGAAGAAAGCTGAGAGTAAATGTGAATAAGAGCAAAGTTATTAGGTACAGTAGGGTTGAGGGAAAAGTCAACTGGGAGGTAAGTTTGAATGGAAAAAAACTGGAGGGAGTGAAGTGTTCTAGATGTCTGGGAGTGGATTTGGTAGCAGATGGAACCATGGAAGCGGAAGTGAATCATAAGGTGGGGGAGGGGGCGAAAGTTCTGGGAGTGTTGAAGAATGTGTGGAAGTCGAGAACATTATCTCGGAAAGCAAAAATGGGTATGTTTGAAGGAATAGTAGTTCCAACAATGATATATGGCTGTGAGGCATGGGCTATAGATAGAGTTGTGTGGAGGAGGGTGGATGTGCTGGAAATGAGATGTTTGAGGACAATATGTGGTGTGAGGTGGTTTGATCGAGTAAGTAATGAAAGGGTAAGAGAGATGTGTGGTAATAAATGAGTGTGATTCAGAGAGCAGAAGAGGGTGTTTTGAAATGGTTTGGTCACATGGAGAGAATGAGTGAGGAAAGAATGACAAAGAGGTTATATGTGTCATAGGTGGAGGGAATGAGGAAAAGTGGGAGACCAAATTGGAGGTGGAAAGATGGAGTGAAAAAGATTTTGAGTGATCGGGGCCTGAACATGCAGGAGGGTGAAAGGCGTGCAAGAAATAGAGTGAATTGGAACAATGTGGTATACCAGGGTCGACGTGCTGTCAATGGATTGAACCAGGGCATGTGAAACGTCTGGGGAAAACCATGGAAAGTTATGTGGGGCCTGGATGTGGAAAGGGAGCTGTTGTTTTGGTGCACTATACATGACAGCTAGAGACTGAGTGTGAACCAATGTGGCCTCTGTTGTCTTTTCCTAGTGCTACCTCGTGCACATGCGGGGGGAGGGGGTTGTTATTTCATGTGTGGTGAGGTGGCGATGGGAATGAATAAGGGCAGACAGTATGAATTATGTACATGTGTATATATGTATGTGTCTGTGTGTGTATATATATATGTATATGTTGAAATGTATAGGTATGTATATGTGCGTGTGTGGACGTGTATGTATATATATGTGTACGTGGGTGGGTTGGGCCATTCTTTCGTCTGTATCCTAGCGCTACCTCGCTAACGCGGGAGACAGATACAAAGTATAATAAAAATAAATAATATACGATCCAAACAAATGCATGCCTGTGTGGATCATCAACCTGCCAAGGCAAAGCAGCGAGCAGACTGCAAGCAGTTACAAAATATTTTCAAGGTTTGTGCTTTATGTGTGGATAACCTAGCACTGTATTCCCTATCACAACTCATTAGAGCAAAATGGTGATGTATCAATACTTAATTCTTAATGAAATTCACTAATGAATAATACACACTTTCCATGTATCCTTTGGAATCCTCTCCAGTACAAGACCAAGGACTTATAAGGACCCTGGGACTAACTAATACATATAAGTACTCTAATAATACTAGAGTTGTGAATGAAAGGAAGAGACAAAAGTGATGAAACAGTGTATAAATGTTCAGAACGTAGTATGATTATTAAAGTAGCATGAAATGAAACCCACTGGGTGCAGAGGTCCTTCCCTATACTGTACAAGATTGTACATTAATTACAAATAACCCCTCACTATAAACAAGATATGCTCCTAGAAAAGTTCAGTGCTAAGAAAATCATTCAGAGTGAACACAGGTTTCCTAAGTAAAAGGGGGCATTGTTCCAGACCCTTGTCTCCCAGACCCAGACTCCTAGTTCTGGACATTCTAAAATACAAAACATTGAAAATATGTATCTAAGGCATACAGAGCTACTGAGAAAGTATTTTCATGAATAATACTCACCAATAGAGACTGCAGTTTTCAACCTGAAGAGTAGATCGTGTAACATATGTGGTCAGGGAGCAAGCATGTGCACTATCAGGGGTGGGTGGAGGTTACGTAGATCTTAAAAAATCAAGGAGGACTCCTTTGCCATGTGCATTTTTCACTGTAAATAATTGATGCAGGTACCAACACTTGATGATATATTCCTACCAACCTGAAAACTTCACATCAGGTTGGATCCACATCAATTCCTTCCTGGATCAGCTAGTCAGCAAGTGCAAGCCAACATGCTAGACACTTTACTGCCAGCTGGTACTATTCAGGGGTAACCTATTGTAGCTGTGCCTCCTCTTCCTCACTTTGTTAGCCCCACCAAATTCTCAGTGGTCTGCTTTTTCTCATGAAACCCAATATTAATATGTTTCTGGGGAGTCATATCACCATCAAATTTAACAAATCAAGCCCGTGGGTACAGAACAACAGAGCACATTTAGCACCACATGCTTACTTGGGTGCTTCACATAATTTGCTATTATAAACAATATGCAACATCCAGTGCAAAAAATGTCTGAGCTCAAATTTTCAAGTGCAAACCACAGCTTGTAAGTATAAAATATTTGGTTTAAAAAAATACATTGTTTATTAGTGAAAGTGTCTACTTGAAAGATATATCTAACAGTCACAGTGAAAGGGTTATATTCCAAGTTAAACCTTTCCATATGATGCCTATCTCAGGCACTGTCCAAACTAGCCTTTTGGGCTTTATACATACAATTCTTGAGGTGCCAAGAAACAACTTGAAGCCTTCATAATAATCTAGTTTACATGTTTCAAATTATTATGACCAAGATTAAATCCAAGGTTTAAGTGTGACTCATGATGCGATATAGATGGGCAAAGATCAATAACAATGGACATCTGTAATCCTTAAATAAGTGAAAGAAACTTAGGGTTATGAGGTAAACAGTTCTAGGTTAAACCTTTTTATGAAGGACCTACTCCTGCAAAATCTAACCTAAAGTTATGGATCTTGTGCTAATCAATTTATAAGATGCTGGACAACAACAGAGTAAAGTTTCATGAGTATATGATTTAAACTTTTATGGCACAATCCAAACTAAAACTATTAAGTTTCTATCGAAAAAACAATTGCATACACTTTCATAATTATTTGACACAGATTTTTCAAGTTATGACCAAGGTTAAGTTGCAGGTTAAAATGTCATTGCCGTTAAGCTGAAGTTCAAACTGTGACTCCTGACTGATGGATGGACAGACGGACAGAAAACACAAAAATGTATGACAATGAACAAAGCGATCCTTAAGTAATAACCGACCATATATGAACATTTCATGGCGTAAGCTCCACACTTGTGGGGCCCCATCTCTTATAC
Source organism: Panulirus ornatus (assembly GCF_036320965.1). NCBI lineage: Eukaryota > Metazoa > Arthropoda > Malacostraca > Decapoda > Palinuridae > Panulirus > Panulirus ornatus. Next base: position 505,129 of record NC_092250.1, on the reverse strand, counting down.
TTTTTATAAAATCAAGACTTTTCATTCTTGGTAAGCTGCAAACCATTTCAACCAACCATTTACCCTTAAACTAAACAAGTATTTCTTTACATCCTTCCTGATCAACCTCTCTTTCAGCTTCTTATCATAGTGTTTGATACCTCTGGTATTCCAGCTTGAGAAGAACTGTTTACTGTCAGCATCATTCAGTTGATTTAGGAAATTAAAGGCTGTATCAGGTCACCCCTCTCTCTTCCGTCCACCAAGGTGAACAGCTGTGTTGCTCTGAACTTGTCATTGAAGCTCAGCTCTCTTAATTCAGGTACCATCACGGCTGCTCTTCTTTAGATCCTCTCAATTATATTTCTGTGCTTCTTAGAGTGTAGTGTCCAAACCCGAGAGGCACAATCCAGCTTTGGTCTCATGTAGAGTGTGAACAGCTCATCAAAAAATTTCCACATCTATATACTTGAATTGCCAGCAGACATTTTGCCTCTTCATGATTCTCCTGATGTGCAGTTCTGGTGACAGATTAGGCACAATGTCAACCCCTAGATCTCTTTCATAAATCAATTCCTGTAGATTATTTCCCACAAAGTATTATCAATTTTGGTCCTTCTCTTGCTGAGTCCCATCCACATTACCTTGCACATACTTGAAATGATCCTCATCATCCACTTAAGTCAACTTTGGAGTTTGTCCAGGTACTCCTGTAAGCTGATGCAATCATTTTCATTCTTTCTCTCATGACCATGGCATCATTCAGAAAGGCAACTCAAAGATGAACCAACATACGACAGTAATTAACCTTTCCTTACCTTGACCCCATTGTGCTTATGAATGAGGGAAATAGCATCCACCATTTGGAATGTGTCACAAAGGTACTCCTCTTGGCCAGTGTGTAGATTACAGAGCAGCACCTATTCAGAAGTTAAATTTGTTACACAAAGCCAAAAAAAAATTTCACAAAATCCATATGACAATAATAACCCTAAATATCATATTCAAAGGACAAATTACCTATGTACACAACTCTCTGGTTGTTGCACAGATCTTTTCTTTCTTTCAAACTATTCGCCACTTCCTGCATTAGCGAGGTAGTGTTAAGAACAGAGAACTTGGGCCCTTGAGGGAATATCCTCACCTGGCCCCCTTCTCTGTTCCTTCTTTTGGAAAATTAAAAAAAAATAATGAGAGGGGAGGATTTCCAGCCCCCCGCTCCCTCCCCTTTTAGTCGCCTTCTACGACACGCAGGGAATACGTGGGAAGTATTCTTTCTCCCCTATCCCTCAGATACACTGAGGATATTTCAGACTATATGAATATCTCTGATTATGAAAGCTGTAACAAAAACTCTTTAAGTAGTATGTTACCTTAAGTTGGGTCATTATAGTAAGTCTTGAAATGTCGTACTGCTGGAGAGCTGCTTCAAGAATTCTTAGAGCCCTCATAACCTCACTGCGTGGCATATGATTCAAACCATCCTCTGGAACCTGCAAAAATAACAAAGTCTGAGACAGAAGAAGATATAGGTGTGATGTTTCTTGGTTAGGGAAGAGAGCAACTCAAGGAGCAGTTACAATCCATACTGGCACTACAATTTAAGAAGTGCTCTTTCTCCCAATGTAAGTTCTTTTCTAGAGTTACCGATAAACTAAAAAGCAATCAGTAGTTTGACATTTACTTCAAAATCAAGCATATTCTTCAAATGCTCAGTTCACTTTCCCATAATTTTTGTTCTTTACTGATGATTCTACCTTTTTTCTATCATTGTTTAATACTCTGACTCTACTTGATCCGATTCATAAACTTACTGAAGTATTATTCATTCTTTTCATTGACTAAAATTTCATAGTGCAAGCAAGTGGAACTTCTTCACTTACCTGAAAGTTAAATCCAAAACAATTTGTTTAATATCTTAAGCATTGTTCATGGGTTACTGACACTTACGAACTAATGGCCAACTGGGATTCCAGTACTTTAAGTGAAAATCTCTTGTGGTCTTACTGTAGTTTCATACAATTTAGGGGTAGGTAATTTACCTTTGTTTCTTATGATTTTGTGATCTACAGGAACATGAACTCTTTCCTGTTATCAATAAGCATTCCAGCAACAAGATCCAATAAATGTTGGCTCTGCAGTAAGAAAAACATTTCTCTATTTACAAAGGAGACCTATGAGGATCAAAGATAGATTGCTCACATGTAAGTTACAACATTTTACCTGTTTAGGATACATTCACCAGTGCTAAAGCCTCACCGATTAAAACTGTTTCTAAAAGAAAGGCTAAGGCTTGTTCTTTAAAATCAAACAATCAAACACTAACCCATCCAGCAAATTATGGCTCTGGTGCTGTGATGCAGCTGGTGCCTCCTGGCCAACAAAACGTACCACACTACCCAATGGAGCCGGTGTCTCGGCCTGTAACTGTCAGGATTCAAGATATAGCTTATCAAAAAAGACAGAGGGAAACGAGGAGATAATGATGAGAAAATAAAGAGAAACCAACAATGTTCAATGGGCTTTCATATGTCAAAACCAATATCTCTCACTTTTAACTAGAACCCTGTGAGAAATAAAGAGAATAAACCAACATGGCAGAGGAAGGATCTACACGAAAACCTAAAAAAAGAACCTTACCTTCTGCGATAATTCAGCCTTTGACCAAGCCTGTCCTCTTCTGAAGGTGGCATAACAACAGCATCAGAAGGGAGTGTCAACTAGATCAAAGGCTATGTCTCATCTAATATCAGTGTTTGTAATGACCTCGACCTTTTGCTAATCTCATTCCACGATTCCTTAAGAAACCCATGGTACAAGCCACTCTCCTTACATCACAGGCTCCAGCAGTCAGCTGTCATTGTAATTGGAGTATCAACTTCTCAATCCAATATCAAATGATACTGATAAGACTTACAAAAGTCTGCATGAACAAAATAAAGTTACATGCAATTTTCCATGAGACAAAAAAATCCTCAGGAGTTGACCGGACACAAAAGATGATGCTCCTAAAGAATATATTTCCATGACTGTATGAAACTTGGGTCAAGAACCAGCTAATTTATAGCAAGGTATTCTATGTCTGAATTAAGTTTAACCCACAAAAGGTGAACTTTAAACAGCAACTGACTTCTGTCAGTATGTTACATGGAATTCTCTAACATTTCTCTCTGATCTCTGTACCAAAAGCTACAGTTTTCACAAAACATTATGATCACGCTCTCCATAAAACCAACAGATCATAACAAATACAAATCAATCAAAAGCTCCCATCACAGGTGACAGAAAAAAGCTACTGCAATTTGCCTTCGAAAAAAGGAACTCAGCAGTCAACTTCAAAAATGCATATAAAAATGATTATCAAATGTAAAGGGAAAGATTCCTACAAGGTAATCTTATCTGATGCTGGAGTGATCATGAACTTATTTCATAAAGAAGAAAAAAATAAGGCTAGAAAAATTAGAGGTATTTGCATTGCCTCAGGTCTTGTCACAAGTTTAAAATTAGTGAGCAAAGGTAGCTCAGAAATAGGTACACCTTCACTACAAAGTTGTTGAAACCATGCATACACAAGCCTGTCAAGGTTGGTTGATGTAGCATGATGCACTGTCTCATAAGCAGCAATGTTCTTACTAGATCCCTGTTAGCGTAAAATATCAACTTCTCATGGTGTGTCCTTACATCATAATGCATTGTATAGTCTCGTTACCAACACCACACAGCTCAATCAGGCAACTCATACCATTATCAAATTTCTTTATTATTTCCACCTTCTGCATGATGATTCTGTCTTCACAACACTATCACTCATACACTCTACGAATACCATTATAAGATCAAAATAATAAAAGTATAATAAAGATACCTGAGAGAGGCACAGAGCTTTATTACCACAAGTTCAGACAGGGAGAACAGCGGCAATAGCTTCATCAGTTTATGGTTAGCAAAGTAGTAAATTTTTTGAGCTCTGATCCCCTTGGAATACTCACACATTTTACCATTTTTCTTCTTTTGAAGAATACTTGCACATTTAATAATTCTAATGCTTCTCAAGAATAACTATACATTTACTTAGATAATTCAATTTCTTCCCATATGCGAGTTTTTAATTCCAAAATATTGGGTATGTGTCCTTATGTGTCTTTATAGCATCAGTTGTTACTCTTCCAAATAAAGACATCAGCTGCTACTCTTCCAAATAAAGACATCAGTTGCTACTCTTCCAAATAAAGACATCAGCTGCTAGAGTTTCCCCTCCTGAGTCTGCCACTAGGACCATGTCACTCGAAAACAAGTGAATCTTGTTTTACCCAAATAATTCATGAATATGTGAAGTGACGGATGGTCTAATCAATGAACCTACTAAAACGTCTTTCCCCAATATCCATAATAATCACATTATCTACTGTCTAATAACAACAACTTTTTCAATGAAAATAAACCTACTGCTTGCTAAAAGTAACTGTTCTGACCCTGGCCAACTAGCACTGAAGTCATTCATGAATTAGCTAACGACAAAGATTATGGAAAAGCACAGCAGGCTAACACTTAGGTGAGCATGTGTGCTACTTCTATCTAAACACTGAGCATTAAATGGCACGACAATAGCTTTATAATGTAGTCTATCCAGTGCCTTCTGATCCTACATGTGCAATGTCTGCTACTTTCAAAATCCATATAAGTATCTATAAGATTTTAACATATAACTTTCAGCATCAATTATTCAACAGGACACAAAAAAGCATTAACAAAATTCCCATACATGTTAACTATAATAATATCAAAACCAAACATACCCAATCTACAAGTTTTGTTAAACTACAATATCCCGCATGAATGTTACACATATGAATATGTACAGTTTCCATAGCATACTTTCAATGGATATTTCTTGCAATAAAAACAAATCAATATACTTTATTAAAAACAATTCTACCGACCATTTTGAGAAAGATCCATAAGCAAATCTAATACATCTAAGAATTTATAATCTTATGGTATTCTATATCCCTGAGTCAAAATACTTATGAAGATTTCGCATGCTTAAGCATGATCTGACAATAAGAAAAGGCCTGATATAAAGAAGTGTGTGTAAATCTAACTGAAAAATATATACATAAGAAATGTACATGTGCGCTGATGATCACATGAACAAGTTTGTGTTAATCTAATTATCATTAGGGAATTCAGTAAGTGAAAATCAAAGTTTATTTTGTACAAGCATTGGGGCAAATTCAATAAATATAAGATTTTATGATCTTACAGTGGTTTGGGGCTTCTGCATCATTTGTCAACATATTTCGAGAAGAATCTGTGTGGTCCATCCATACAGCACTAACTATGACAAAAGAAAGGATGATATGTATATGAGTGTGCAAATCTTTATCAAAATCTGTCCAACTGGGCCTCAAGTCATGATGCTTCAATTTGCAATGCTTGACTTATGGCACTTCCAGAATTAGAGTATTTATCTATATCACTATGCTTTACCTTGCAAAAATTGGAAACAATGACAAATTTTTCATCTTAATATTTTCAGTGTCCTAAGATTTATCATTATGGCCTGAGACATTTGTGTATCCAGTATGCATACTCTGGCGATGTGATTAGCAAAATACCAATCAATTTGTATCTTACTGATACCAACTGGTAAAAATATGTTTGAGTTCACTGCTTTCCTATTGTTGATTGCATCCACAGTAAGTTTGGATGCCCTCCAGCTGAAACAACTTCTGGATCAGATAATTTGGGGAGGTTGGGGGGAGGGGGATGTGGTCAAGCCTACCTTCCCTCACTCTCCCACCCACTAGCACTCATTCCACCCCACTACCACCTCAAGTTCTCAACACCATGTTTTTCAGTATGCCCATTAAACATCATTTGCATTAGCCTGTGATATACTGGAACTGTTGAATCAGATAATTCAGGTGATGATGAAGATAACCCTAGAGCCTCTCCCTTATCCCATGCCATCCCATTCTAGCAGGACCTGAAGCCCTCCTACAACCATTTTCAGTAAAATACCTTTTCTATTAAGCCTTCATTACTATTGTCTAAATCATATCATGAAAGTGTGGTATGGTATATGACAAGTATGTTAAGTTGATTCAAGGAAGTATTGTCAACCCATAATGTTTAAACTGGGAAGTTTTTGGTCAGGAACACAATCCCCTTGTAATGTAGGTTTCAATGGTTCAAGTTGAGATGGATTCAAGTTGAGACAGGTGTCCAGGAACATAACCCTGTCATAACTTGAGGCTCAGGTGTATGTCTGTATATAAGAAATGTACATATGCGCTGATGACCGTGTGAACAAGTTTATACGTAAATATTTTAAGTGTCATTAGAGATTTTAGTGTATATTGTAAATTATACAATTCAGTTTAATACCCACTAATACTTCCACACAGTCATTATTCTTCACTGAAATGAAAGGGAAGTGAAAACAGTGAATTTCAACTAATTTTGTAGTACATCTCCTTGGATTCAATATTGCTGCCTCATTCTTGGAATTACTCATGGATGACTGATGACAAATGAGAGAAATTCTGGGATATCCTGGCGAAGCAGTGAAAACACTTAAGCCAAGAACTACAGTAGGAAAGAATAGAAAATGCAAATTTGAATAATTACATAGCAGAATTAGTGAAGCAGTGAAGTTATCAGTCCACTCAAGCAGCTGAAAAGTTAATGTGAGACTGAGATCACAAATAAGAAAAAAAGAATAAAGATGATATGAAGAGCACTGTTACTGGTATGAAATGAAAATAAAAAAAAAAGCAGCAGCAAAGTAGGAGAAAGATCACTTATGTATATGAGGAGAAGAATGCTCTAGAGCAAAATTCAGAATGATTAAATCTACAAAGAAGCAAAGAGTGAAAACCATATGAGTAAAGAAGAAAAGGCAAACAATTTCAGAAATAAAACTCATACTTGAAAAAATGTTGAAGGTTCTCAAGTCTGATGAAGGAACTGAAATGAAGAGAACAAAAATGACTTACCAGAGACAAGTGACATCTGGAAAAGCTAGGGAATAATTTTGAGATTTACTGAATGTAGGTGAAGATATGAAAAGCAATATAGACATCCTAACGAAAGACAGATAAGAAGAGAATATACAGAGTAAACGATTCAGAAATCTTTTTGAAAAATAAATGTCAAACTCTAAGATTTCAGGGGGGACCATAGCATGACAGAATTAGTATTAGCAGTTTCAAGCAACTGAATACCTCTTTGCTGCAATCTATTTATGAACCCAGAGGGAAGAGTGTCATACAATGGCTGGATATAATGATACTATGATTGTAATAAAAGAGCAGCAAAGAACTTTAAAAAGCAAGTGAGAAATTCCACCTTGGGAAATGGACAGTATTGTACAATAACTTGTCAGAATACATAAAAATACTAATACAGGAGTTTGTGAGGAAGTCTACATATATACTCAACATCTTATCTGTGGAATTTCAGATAATCTGCCATAATAGGGTCGTCCTTTACAATGTGGAAAACATTGAAATTATGTAAAAACCTAAGTTCTCAACATAAACATTCAATAATCATGACTCCATGGTTTATGCAACCTTTATCACTTTTTTAGCAGATAAAAAAAGTAAAATCATAAAGACTAAAGGAAAAAAGAAATGTGTTCCCTAAAATATCAGCTAAGAAAAAAGAGAACTGATGTAGTATGAAAAATAGATTCTTTACTGGAGGCAGAGTTCTAAGGGCATCAAGGGAGACACTTGTTTAGAGATGATTAAAACACATTTTTCCAAAAATGGGTTGCATCCACCATGAATTCACCCTCTTCAACTATAATAATATCAACTGGATAAAGTAGGCAAATACTCATCACAAAAAACAAGCACTCATAAGCAGCTAGCCCAACTCTTTGATACAACTGGTGCAGTGGCACTGCTTCTGCCTCTAAGCCTCCAGCATTCATCACTCAATGACAATTGGAGTCTGTGGTTTTCCAAAATGAGTAAAGGGGGATGGAGGGGATGGGAAATTATGCATATGCTCATGAGGTTTTGCCACCAGTACAGATATGGTATGCAATGCTTCAATACCTAAAGAGCCCTTTGAGTATTAAGTGAATGATAGAAGTAATAGATAAGAATATAACTGCAATATAAACCTACCGGTAAACAAAGGACAGAAATGGTAACTTATGCATTCAAATCAATACTGATGGTGTTGGTTAACATTGTACATGTTGAATTTGTTCAAACTCATATGAATGACAATGTGATTCAAACTTATCTAAGCAAAAATCTAAGATTTTAAAAAAGAAAAAAAAGAAAAAAGAAAAGGTCATGGTGGCATAAAAAAAGGACAGAAACTGAAATTCTATATGACATTAGCTTAGATTATTCTTGTAATGGGTAATTCGTAGCAAGATCTTTTATTTTGAGGTAGAATTTTCTTTAAATTCATAACCAATTCAATATGATTAGCAAAAAGAATAAGGGCAAACGAAGAACAAGTATGCCAAGGAAAAGATGGAGGATGAAAGGTTTATAATTAGAGGTATTCTAAAGTATGATGAAGAGGAATAACTTTTAATCATGTATGATGGAATTCCTTTGAGTGTGAAAGCAGAGATGTGAATGGCGACATTAATCTCACTGGATGAATCAACTTAGCAATCAAAATGAAAATGGGCTTACAGCGTAGAGAGGCCCACATTACTGAACAAAGGATATGGAGGGTTAGGATATGTGTAAGCTAAAAGGTTGGAATAAAAGGCACAGATAGGTAATTAGATTCCAGAGCATCATTTCCTTCACCTACGTCTAAATTTATTTCAAATTCACACTGTAGTTTTCGTAGCTAACCCTTGGGTTTGAAAAGCTTTCAAGGTTGCAACATATCTGACCAAGAAAGCCACAACCTAACTAATGATAGGATAAATTATGTTGTGCATCCAATTTTGGATTATCTAATTCCAGACTGACAGCATACAGGATTTTTAGTACTGACAATTTCTGTTACCACTCATAAAGTAAACTGTATAGCCTTGTAAACCCTATGCTGCAATGAGTTTAGAGTTGATATTGTGTACATCCTCATTTCCATTCAATGGCTTATGGGCTGATCAGAAAACAATACACTACAGTCGCCTCGCAAGCCATACAGAAGCTTCAAACCATTATCCATTTACCAGCATCATTACAATATTTGACATTTTTGTAATCATGAGCGGTATGATGGATCATGATACTTTAGTGCACCACAAATTCACATCAGTAAGGTCAACTACCACTACCAATAAAAAATATCATGAAATAACCTAAACCATAGAAACAGGGAATGATAAATTCTGCTATTAGGTCCACAGTCTATTTCCTATCAACACTGCAGGGGTGATGATAACGTCTGATGTGAGGAAAAGATTAATCATTCCTCAAAATTTCTTACACAAGAAAAAATGTAAACAAAAGGGGATCACAGCATCATTCCATCAACAAGACCAGACTATTACTACAACAATCCATCATTCATGCCTATCCATGTAGACTGGCCTACATATCTTAGCTCTGTCTCAGTTTTCAACAACTACATACAGGCACCACAAACAGTGTTTAACACCATACGTAAGCATATTAAGTGGTTCCTAGCAACAAGAGCTAAAGTGCTGCTCTGTCACTGAGCCCAGTCAACCATGGGGGTTGTCAATCACTCAGACCAATGAGTCAGTAATATAGCTGCTATCCAGTGCTCAGGCAGAGTTTTATTTGTTTGTTCACTCCTCAACTTTATCTGTCAATCTCCCAACAAAGTTATTCATTTACACCAAATTCATCATCCACTTTCATACACATACTGTGAAAATTTGTATTTCAATTTAAGACCTATTCTACAAGAGTAATCCCGTCAAGATTTTAGAGATGGCATCATAACTAAAAGTTTTAAAAAACATGATGAGGAATATGCTACTGTTAAAAGATGGAGCTCATAGACACTAAGCCATGAACAGTTGCAGGCACTAAAGCCCAGCGGGTTACTACCTGAGCCAATAATAACCTGGGCCAGTCTTACTGTTACTGCATCAATAGCACTGCATATCCCCATTCTTATTCTACCTTGTGCTCTCCTTTGTTTCTCTAACTTGGGTATCATGTGCTACTGTCGCAAGCACTGCTGTTGTAAGCAGTGGCTTGTTATCTCTGAACTGGCATCACCTGTGATTAATACTTCTTACTAAGTTTCACTACAGGCAAGACAAGCATGAAAGGCTTTGTGAACTATCACCCACATCAAAATGGCCCCTATCTGCAAGACAAAACCGATACAAACATTTACCTAGGGCCTAAATGTGCTAATGCCAGCAAACTTTAGAAACACTGTGGACTACCAAGACAACAACTTAAGAAACCCACTCGACAAGTGTCTATGAAGTGCATCTTAATTACCCTTATGGTGATTTGGTTTGCATTTCTGAAGGTCCAAGAGGGTGAAAAGTAACCAAAAATTGGTGGCACAAAGAAAATGAAATGATCATTAATTTTTTTTTAGAAATTCTTTGCTTTTTATAAAATGCAGATACAATGAATTATTCACATCTGTGCCTATATTCTTTCTTTACTGTCATCCAAGCAAGAGTCAGTGGAAAGGATACCTTTTTTTTTCTGCTGAAAAAATAAATTTCTTACTTTGCAACACAATCATATCATTGATAACTATTAAAAGTTCAATCTAAGTATGCTACAAACAGCTTTTGAATATATGAGATTTTGTTTTTCAATGCTAGTATAACTGTCTGAGAATAGAATAAGAATAGCAGAAAATGATTTGGAGGATTTCATCTATTTCTTCAAGGTTAAGGATAAGACATGTATAAGTTACTGGAACATGTCTAAGCATCAACAGAATCTATGAAAGCCACATCTAAGTTTTCCTTGCAGCTGACTTATAACTTTGATGCCATATATAAACAAAATGATTGTTAACATCTCATAGCTCTTTAGCATTGTTAAGTTCATGTGCACAAGCATGCATTCCTGTGCATGTTCTTCATCATATGGCATGAAGAATTGCAACTGATATATTTCACCAATAATACTGAAAACTAAGGAGAATAACAAATGTTTGGAGAAGGTTGAGAGGCTTTTCATAAGTTCTACTGGTTTTACACGTTTCACCCACTTTCACATTCCTACACCTCATTTTCTTCCTGATCTTGATGGCTCTGCCCACTATCAGTTCACTCATTATCAGAAAATAAAAAAATATTCTCTAAATCCCACCACCGATTATTCTATTTCCACACATACACTACCATGGCAAAACAAATTCATGCACAATGTCGATAAAAGTAATACCATCTATTTTATCACTGAATAATTCTACACCTGCAATAATAATTTTATATAATGCTAAGTTACACACTTTGGAGGAAATACTGCAAAAATGCGTAATGACACCCTTGAAGAGCAGCAACCAGGCCACATTCATTTCATTCACTGGGGTAATGTTGCAAACGATGTAGTTGGAAGAGGCGAGTAAGCTATTCACATATTACATTATGAATCTATGGAGGCACTTATAATTCACAAAATGAACAATACTGTGTGTGCAGTACAACTTTGTCCAGACAATTCTCAAAAAAAAATTTTGTCCATAATTTCAAATACCTTAGCATATTCGCTCTACAGCATCAGTGAAAGTGATCATTACACTAATTTGCTAATTCTCTTAATACTCTTGATAGTGTGATGTGGTCAGATCCCATTATTACCACTTTGTTATAGCTGATTTTCTATTACCGTACCGTGCTTGTTCCGAACTTTAATTTACTTAACAATGGTTCAGAATTCAAGGCAGTTACTTGATAATTTGTCTGTGTATATAACCAAATCTAGTCAATCCACTAACAAAAGTATCTTTTCATAATGAGTACTGAAACTTGCATTTTTTTCAAATTTCTTGTGTGCATCATCTGTACTCACTCGAGCATTGTTAATCTATCAGTCATAATCCTACATCATGGATCAGAGCAATTCTAAGATCTCCAAAATGTTAATAAGTAGCCTTGCTTTCTATATTGAAATATTATCAAACTATAAATTTGCCACTGCACTATTTTCTTATCTATTGCCACTCTACAGAACTAACTGATGCAAGATACAGCCGCTTCGTACACACACACACTACAATTCAATTATGAGTATTTGCACAAAGACCTTCAGTAAAGTCATACACTTTATGGACACTCAACTATCACATACACAACTGTTTACTCATGGATATTGACTGAGAACAACATGTGTAGAAAGCTATTGATAAAGTGACTAAATAAGCCAGTTTTAACCATGAGATTATCAGCTGTGTAATTCCTCCAGTATTCATATTATGTTCATATCTTTTCAAGCACTAGAAAGATACAAGAGTGCAAAAAGTATGGGAAGAACTAGAAAAAAAAGTAGATGAAAAGTATTTCATGGATGTAATTGGCAAAATGAATGGATCTACCTCAATAAAGCAATGCTTAATCTTTGCAACTACAGACATGATCCAAAATTCACAACTTACTCCATTAAGAAAAAAAAAGTACAGAAAAAACTAATACTTGATTGAGGAGCTCATAGCACAAGTAAAAAATTCTTTAGAGATTAAGTGCATATGTAGAGACAACTGCAGCCGAGACGACAGAAGTGTCAAGAGGGCGATCTCCTTGCAGGTGTGCATGAAATCTGGGAATTTCTTGTTGAACTTGCTAGCAGCTACCACACCATCAGTCGCTGATACCGAAAGCAGAAGGAGTAAGCTCCTTAAGGATGACAATGTACAACATCCAAGTCTTGAATGTAGCGACGAATCTAGTACAGAGACACGACTGAACTTCACCTGCATGTGGTTATCCCATGTGTGAAAAATCATTTTTGACATGGTTGTAATGTTGTCACTGGACGACACGGAATACAATCTAAGAAAGGAATTTCTTAAACCACTTGAGATACTTATTGAATCACAGATTTAAAGCTGCAAAAGTTTCCTAAAAGGGACACATAGTTATATAACTTAAAAAAATTAATCCAGTACAAATACTTCAAATACGCCAATTAAGGAACTCAAGCTCACGGATGACTGAAATCTCCAAGAAGAAGGTGTGAGATAAGGACCGCTATTACAGCGGAACTGAAGAATGATTCAGCTCTCTATCAACATGAACCAACAATCCTCTACAATAGTGGTGCAAAAATCAGCAATGTTTCTAAAAATCAAAATCAACGACTAAAAAAATACGATAAGTTCACACCTCCCATCTCTTATGTGAGGTCAAGATATCTAATAATTACCACTCGAAGGAAAGTTTATATAAGATACCCCAGGAGGTCAATTCAGTGCCAAAAAAAAAAAAAAGTTGCTTTTTCATGAAGAAAAACCATAATTTTCTTTGAGAAAAGTGAAGACAGCCCAACCAGCAGCACGAGCCCAACCCTCAATCATTCATGACTTGATTCATTTCCCCATCATTAGATTCAATAATGACATCATAACTTTTAATTACATGAACTACAACAGATTCTAATGTGACACAAGCATAACTCTAATGATCTTGTTGTGAAGGAGATACACAACCAGTTATAAATAATTTGCATTATTGTGTCATTCACAAAATTTTAATTTATTCATTCATGGTGACTCGTCTGTGTGGCATTACGTGAATCCATCCACATTTATTTTTATATAAATGACAAGTCACCTTAGAAGATGAGAACTCCAGGGTATGTCTCCTGATGAATAAGAAGGATTAGATTTGATAATAATTCATCTCTGCCATTTCTAAATTGCCGGATAACCCAGCAGTAAATTACAGGGGGCAACCCGGTCAGACAGGCTATGTAAACCGATGTATATAGCTATATACACACCAGATAGACGATCCATCCTCTCTATATAAGGTGATCATTCCCATTACAACCACCTCATAAAGTTGAGGAGGTCCCTCCCTCCCTTCACGTCACCATCTATAAACAAGACCTTAACAAACACTCACCATAAACATAGAATTGGTCTCGTGGCCACTGATTTCCTTCTTATACAGCCGATATCTCGACAAGTTCTTATATTTCTTCTTAACTAAGTACCGTGAAGACATCTTATATTATATGTATATATCTCTAAATTATTATATTTTTTTTTGAGCAATTTAGAAACACTTGTTCTCAGCGGAGGGCTCAAGCCTTCACCTATGTCACTTGTTTCTTTCTACCCAAACAAACAGCTGATGGCTGGAGGGACACCTGAGGGTCGCCTTGCGCGTCGCGCACTCCCAATTTATATAAATATATATGATATAGCCCTCTTTCTCTACTATAACGAGAGGCAATTATAAATTCATATTATATATAAACTTTGTGGGTGGAGAAATAGAGGCTGTGTTAGATCGCTGTGTCTTATATTCTCTGTTTCAATCCTGATAGACATATAAATATATGATATAGCCCTCTATTTCTACTATATAGATAGGCAATTGTAAATTTATATTATATATAAACTTTGTGGGTGGAGAAATAGGGGCGTGTATTAGATCACAGTGTCTTCTATTCTCTGTTTTAATCCTGATAGACACTAATGGAAAATGTTTATCTGAGGTTGATGTATTTATATACATTGGAGTGTGTATAGGGTAGAGATACATGGGCACGTATTATAATCATTTTTGTATTGAGAACAGGGTCCTGTAAGAGACGGTATAGCGATGTATTTCTAAAGTACATGAATATTTCACATTGGGTCCAAGTTTCTGCATACAATAGCCAGGGTTAAAGGCTCTAAGCTTATGTAATGAATCAGATGCCGTAACACGTTCCAATTACCTGGCAACCTCAGTCTGACAAAGACCTTCTGGAGACCAAAGAATTTCTTTTTTATTTTTTGTGCTGCTTTGCCGTCCTGATAATATGGCAACCACAATAACCCTTGTAGGTGACCGTGGCCAAAAATGTATCTTTCCCGATTTCTTCACGTCCATGAAGTCCAACCCTATCTTGTGGATAGATAGAATTAAATAAAGATAAAAACTAGTGATTTTAGTTCGTTTTTAACCTATTTTTCTATTGTAATTAGGGCGGGTTTGATAAGATTTAAATTTTGGCGGGTCTTTTGCAATCCTGGGAGAGGGGTGTCGGGAGGGTTAGCAGCCATATTGATAGATAGAATTAAATAAAGATAAAAACTAGTGATTTTAGCTCGTTTTTAACCAATTTTTCTATTGTAATTAGGGCGAGTTTCATAAGATTTAAATTTTGGCGGGTCTTTTGCAAACCTGAGAGGGTTGGCAGCCATGTTGGGTGACCGGGAGGAACCAAACACAGCATCCACCGACCTTGGAGTTTCTTGCCGTTAATTAAAGCAGGTATGCATTAATTCCTTAGACAAATGGTGGGTATTAAGTGCAAGTAGATGTAGATCATTGTGATATCACGTAGGACTGCAGGGAGTGAGGATATTATCCCAATTCTGGTAGAAACCATTGGGTCTCGTAGGCCTATGTCGTCCCAGGACTGGGTCTTATAAAATGGCTAAGACAATGAGGAAAATCTCAAGTTGTGCTACGTAAAGACACTTTGTATCTTAGAGAACTTGATGCTTTTGAGTTACTGAATGTATTTAGTTACTAATGTTAAGTGAGATTCAGGTGAATATACGTGGCACTGAAGTATGAGTATTGTTGAGTCCGGTGACCAGTTTTGTATGGAAAATAATTTATAAAACGATAGATAGATAGATAGATAGCGATAATCAAGAGAGAATTCGATGCTATGAATTTATATGCTTGTGTAGGCAGAGAAAACTTGAATTATGAAACGTTCATTTTAGTTAAGTTGAACTAATGAATTTCATCATTATTTTAACCTCTATTCTTGCTTTTATTTGATCATAATACCCATGTCACACCGTCTTTCATTAAAGCTATGCCAGACTGGCACATTATTTCCTGGCGAATTTCTCTCACGGGAAATTATTGCCGGTGCAAAATGGAGGACGACTTTGCCGGAGCAATTTTTTTCTTCCCCTCGGCCTAAACCCACAAAGTTGGCCTAGCGGCACGTTTTCTATTGGGTGATCAGAATAGTTATCATTAGGCTCAGTTCTACCCTCGTTTCTGGGATGTATTATATTCTATATGATTGAAGGCAGACATTATGAATTGTGTACATGGGTATATATGTGTATGTCTGTGTGTGTATATATATATGTGTACACTGAGATGTATAGGTATGTATATTTGCGTGTGTGGACGTGTATGTATATACATGTGTATGTGGGCGGGTTGGGCCATTTCTTTCGTCTGTTTCCTTGCGCTACCTCGCTAACGCGGGAGACAGCGACAAAGCAAAATAAAAGTAGAATAAATAAATGATTGAAGGAAGGGAGTTATTAAAGAATTAAGTCATTTATCCAGACCGAGGGTGTTTGTAACTGACTTTGAAAGGGAACTGGTTGTGGATTCTAAGGCGGGGTCTATTAGAAATAGACCAAGTAAATTAGACAACACTAGACAGGATTGATTGGGTAGTTCAGGGGAGGGTGGGGGGATCACGATAGATAACGTTCTTATTTATTTATTTTGCTTTGTCGCTGTTTCCCGCGTCAGCGAGGTAGCGCAAGGAAACAGACGAAAGAATGGTAACGTTCCTGAAAACATGAAATATATATATATATATATATATATATATATATATATATATATATATATATATATATATATATATATATATACAGAGTCTGTTAATCACAAAATTCAATAGATTAGAATTTTTTTTAATTCGTTCGTACCCATTCCTTTTCTGAGAATCTCATTTCCATGAGCCAGTTTAGGGATGGGTAAGTAACATGGCTGCTCTCTCCCTAGAGGGTTAATTTCATGTAGGAATTATGAGGAAGATCCTTATGGCTGTTAGCTCGGCAATTCTACTGTTTCATGAGAGCTTATGAGGTGCACCAATATTATGTAGCTGTAGGGCTACTTCATTTCCCTGTTGTTGAGGTGTATTTCAAGCCATATTTTGGGTGGTTATTTGCATGAACGAAGTGACAAACACGAAAATAAACTAATCCTTTTAAGACCCGTAGACGAATTCAGTTAGACTATTTTTATAGTTATAAGTGGAATAAAACTTAAGTGTCCTTAGAAAAGGATTCTATATTCTTCGCAAATAATATTGTTCGTTCCTTGGTCGCCGCAACTTTTATAGTGAACGTAAGGTCAAGTATTAAGTTGGTTTAAGGAAAGTAACAATTATCTCTGTGTATATATGTATGTACATTAGCATATCCCGCCCTACTTGTCTGGTCATTCACCCAGCTAAAAGAAAAATATATATAACGTGGCTGCAAACTACGCAAAACAGCACACACACAAAACTCGCATCAACTGCACGTTTACGCAAAATCATTTCCAATATAATGTCGCAAATATCTCGAGGGCTTCCAAGCAGATGCACAGAACCCTTCCTAAACCATAGCCACTTGATGACTAACCTCGTAGGTAAATAAGTGTAGCCATGATCCAAAGTTTGGACGTTTGTATGTTATAGATTTCCACCCCTCGTCTTTACTCGATTGCATAAGTGTCAAAGCTCATGCACGCCACATAGTCCCAGCAGGCACTTATACAGCAACCCTCCGAACTATTCGCCATTTCCCGTGTTAGCGAGGTAGCGTTAAGAACAGAGGACTGGGCCTTTTTTGGAATATCCTCACCTGGCCCCCTCTGTTCCTTCTTTTGGAAAATTAAAAAAAAACGAGAGGGGAGGATTTCCAGCCCCCCGCTCCCTCCCCTTTTAGTCGCCTTTTACGACACGCAGGGAATACGTGGGAAGTATTCTTTCTCCCCTATCCCCAGGGAATATATATATATATATATATATATATATATATATATATATATATATATATATATATATATATATATTTATATATATATATATATATATATATATATATATATATATATATATATATATATATATATATATATATATATATATATATATATATATCACCAAATGGCGTCCTAGCTACGTCTCTTCGTTGTATATCAGCTAACTTATAATTGTCTCTTGTATTTCCCCTGACGATGTAATTGTTACACGAAAGTGCACTTAGGAATTCATCGTGTTTCATTTTCCCCGTAGACTCATAAGAATATATATATATATATATATATATATATATATATATATATATATATATATATATATATATATATATATATATATATATTGGCGTGCACAAGTCTGCGTCATGTGTGCTTGTGGTGAGTAATATCAGTTGACAGACATATTGATTATGATTCACTATGGAGTAAGGTGTGTGGCATGTTAAGAACAGTTCCATTGCGTGATATGATTAGCGAGTCATTTTCACTGTTTACACTACGACATTTTATTTACTAAAGGAGATCTCGCAGACGCATGCACAGCCTACGTGCTGTTAAAGCCACAGCCCCCTCAAGCCAATACATCTTCTCACTGGATGAATTATGATGGTTTACCAAAGGAGAGAGAGAGAGAGAGAGAGAGAGAGAGAGAGAGAGAGAGAGAGAGAGAGAGAGAGAGTATTTTTTTGATACCGTGACATCTTTTAAGGAAATGGCAACCCCATTACATGTGTGTGTGTGCGGGGTAGACTTGTGTTGTGTAAGGCGCCATAAATCAAGCTGGATATATATTTGGTAAATTGACATTGTAAGGCGAATAAATTTACAGGCGGGTTAGGATGTATGTTGATGGTCAAAAACATGGACGAAGTGGCACCGCAACGTATGAAGGTGTTCGTGGAAGTTGAGGCTTGTATTCATTTTGCTGTGAAAAGATGTTCATCGATTGCATATCCTTGATGGTTTGTTTGTGTGTAGAAGAGATAAAGTTGAGGGGGTTTTCAGGGTTCAGAAAATAAAGGAAATTGTGGCTCAGTGTCTTTAGAACCGACGTAAGAGTATAGGTTAGTGACAGTTATGTGTAGTGCAAGTAGATGTAGCCTAGTGAGGAAGAAACGAAAGGGGAACGTAATATGTCAGTGGAGATTCGAGTTAGCGAAACCTGACAACAGTTATACGTATATTAATGACTGTGTGTATTTTTCTTTAACGTCGATCAAAGACAATATATATATATATATATATATATATATATATATATATATATATATATATATATATGTTTACCAAATGGCGTCCTAGGTACGTCTCTTCGTTGTATATCAACTGACTTAATATTTCTCTCTTGTCTCTCCCCTGATGATGTGATTATTACACGAAAGTGCACTTGGGAACTTATCGTGTTTCATTTTCCCCGTGGACTCTTAGGAATATATATATATATATATATATATATATATATATATATATATATATATATATATATATATATATATATATATATATATATATATATCTTTTCTTTCAAACTATTCGCCATTTCCCGCATTAGCGAGTTAGCGTTAAGAACAGAGGACTGGGCCTTTGAGGGAATACCCTCACCTGGCCCAATTCTCTGTTCCTTCTTTTGGAAAATTAAAAAAAACCGAGAGGGGAGGATTTCCAGCCCCCCGCTTCCTCCCCTTTTAGTCGCCTTCTACGACACGCAGGGAATACGTGGGAAGTATTCTTTCTCCCCTATCCCCAGGGATATATATATATATATATATATATATATATATATATATATTTCAAGATGCTGTTGATGTTATAGAAACAGCATGTGCCGTTTCTCAGTGGCAAGAAATATCCTAACGTACTGTAGAGTGTTACATTTGACTCTCATACGTTATCAATAAAGGGGTTTGTTTAATTTCGGAAGGTTTGAGTGGGTTAACGTAGTTTACGGCAGGTTAGAAGAGGAAGGGGGAAAAATGGGATGTTTTGTGGAATAGGCTGCGTTATGTGTATTCGATGTTTTACACCATTTACAGAATGATGTTCTTTTACACTGTTTACTGAGATGTTCTTTTACACCATTTACAGTGACGTTATTTTACACTAATTACAGTG
Source organism: Panulirus ornatus (assembly GCF_036320965.1). Lineage (NCBI taxonomy): Eukaryota > Metazoa > Arthropoda > Malacostraca > Decapoda > Palinuridae > Panulirus > Panulirus ornatus. The sequence continues at coordinate 485,142 of NC_092250.1, read as the reverse complement.
ATGTTCTTTTACACCATTTACAGTGATGTTCCTGTACACCATTTACAGTAATGTTCCTGTACACTATTTACAGTGATGTTCCTGTACACCATTTACAGTGATGTTCTTTTACACCATTTACAGTGATGTTCCTGTACACCATTTACAGTAATGTTCCTGTACACCATTTACAGTGATGTTCCTGTACACCACTTACAGTGATGTTTCTGTACACCATTTACAGTGATGTTCCTGTATACCATTTACAGTGATGTTCTTTTACACCATTTACAGTGATGTTCCTGTACACCATTTACAGTGATGTTCTTTTACACCATTTCCAGTGTGATGTTCCTTTACACCATTTGTTGAGTGAGTGTTTGACACAGTTTCCCGGGAAACGATGTTGTAAGATATTTACAGAGTAAGACTTGGGCGTCATTTACTGACTGACGATGTTTAGGTGCAATTTACAGTAACGCAATCCTTGACACCATTGGTCCGTCTGCCATCGTACAATGAATTTATACCTGCATGCGCTTAGATGTATTTGTTTACAATTGCCTTTGTGTGTGTGTGTGTGTGTGTGTGTGTCTATAGCTGTTTGTATGGTACGAGGAGGGAGTTTAATTCACTTGTTTGGGGGGGGGAGTCCCATCCCTTTAACTGTCCCACAGCTTTTTATTTAAACGTGTTTGCTGCCTGTATTCACAGTCCGTTCCTCCATTACCCACATCCATTTTAATTTTTTTATATATATATTTGTTGATTAAGTTGATGTTATGTCGTCTGCTTCTATTTCTACATCTTTTGAAGAGCTCCCTGTACATGTTGAAAGTCATCATACAGTTGTATAAAAATTAAGCTTGCGGTCAAAATCACTCCTTACACTTTTCTCTTCCATGTTGGACCAAATGTATGGCCATTAAACCGCTCACAGTAACATAGCGTTTCATAATTTTGTCACCATCTTTCACAGTGTTCTCTGGATCTTCATTATGAGTTCCTTGTGCCTGTATAGGGCCGGTAGCCAGAGCTGAAACACATATCCAGAATGTAGGATTTTGAACGGCTCGCTAAATATTTTTCTATCCATATATATATATATATATATATATATATATATATATATATATATATATATATATATATATATATATATTTATATATCTTTTTCTTTCTTTCATACTAATCGCCATTTCCCGCGTCAGCGAGGTAGCGTTAAGAACAGAGGACTGGGCCTTTGAGGGAATATCCTCACCTGGCCCCCCTTCTCTGTTCCTTCTTTTGGAAAATTAAAAACAAAAAAAATGAGGGGAGGATTTCCAGCCCCCCGCTCCCTTCCCTTCTACGACACGCAGGGAATACGTGGGAAGTATTCTTTCTCCCCTATCCCCAGGGATAATATATATATATATATATATATATATATATATATATATATATATATATATATATATATATATATATATATACTTTGAATGCTATTCTGTCTCCTTAAGTTACGCAAGTCTTGTCACACACACACACACACACACACACACACATTCCTGCAGTCGATTTCTTGGTAGATTATATATATAACTTCTTTTTATCCTCATTTATCCTTTATTCTCATTTATCCTCGGCCTAAATTACATCAGCCATGCATCACCAACTTGAACAGTTTGTGTAGTTCTCCCCCATTGTACGTGGCTAGAAAAATTCTTAAAATTGGATTGTAGGATGTTAATGTCGAAAATTAGTGGGAAATGAATTTGATTTTCGTGGCTGGTAAAAGTTAGGGGGGATAAGTCAGCGTGCTTATGCCGTCAAGAAATTTAAGACTATGAACATAGTTTACGTGAAATTTTATTGAAACCAATAATTTGATTTTTATAGATATGGGGAGAAAAAAAGTTTTTTGAAAAAGATTATGTAAACCCCAAACTTACAAAATTTCTCTTTTATATCGTATACATTAATGAATATAACTTATTTGTTGATTACAATAAAGGTCTTAAGGAGTATAGTAAATATGTGATAAGATTTAAGGTTGTGCGTATAGCATAGTTACCCAGGTAGAAATGGTAGACGGCCTGTGTGTGTGTGTGTGTGTGTGCTCTCAAAGACTCTCTGTATATATACAGTTATATAAATTCATCATTTACACCAAAGGGGTTAATCACATGATGGGTTGTTCTCTGTAAGAACGAACAGAACATACTGGAAGGTATACCCTGCATCTGGATTACACGTATTATTCAATAGATCATCCCCCTCCCAAAGGTGTGGCGTTGGTACACTATTACAAGTGTCCCCCCTGCCCGCGGAACGTTTTCTTTGTATCGCTCGGACACGAAACTAAAACGAAAAATATTAGGGGAAAAGTACTGTCTTTAGTTTGTGCAGCTATGTGATTCAGGGACTTCAGTGGAATGAATGAAGTACGCGAAATAAGAATATGACACATGAATGTGTTTGTGAGAGATAGGAGTTAGTTATGCCCAAAAGGAGGTGTACAGGACGGGTGACATAGTCTGCAAGCGAACTACACTTAAAATGCATTTCAGAATAGTGAAGGATATTGTAACCATATCAGTGAAAAACTATGAATAAATCTATAAACTAACGAACGAGCGAGAGGAATTGACCAATATGGTGAGGTGACAATGTCTGTTAAGGTTTATTGATAAATACGAGGTCTGGTTTGGGTAATGGCGCTGCTGTGTTAGGGCGATGAGTTTGGAATGTTTGGATAAGTTTAGTGGCATCTGTACGTCATACGTAAGTTTAGTGGCATCTGTACGTCATACGTAAGTTTAGTGGCATCTTTACGTTGTACGTCTTATATAATGATGGAAGATATGAGGGGATTTTTTTTATATAATAAAGTTATGGGACACGCCCGAATATGTAGGCAAATTAATGTTATATATATATATATATATATAACATTATATATATATATATATATATAACATTTCTCCCCTATCCCTGGGGATAGGGGAGAAAGAATACTTCCCACGTATTCCCTGCGTGTCGTAGAAGGCGACTAAAAGGGAAGGGAGCGGGGGGCTGGAAATCCTCCCCTCTCGGTTTTTTTTTTTTTTTTTTTTTTTTTTTTTTTTTCCAAAAGAAGGAACAGAGAAGAGGGCCAGGTGAGGATATTTCCCTCAAAGGCCCAGTCCTCTGTTCTTAACGCTACCTCGCTATCGCGGGAAATGGCGAATAGTATGAAAAAAAAAAAAAAAAAAAAAAAAAAAAATATATATATATATATATATATATATATATATATATATATATATATATATATATATATATATATATATATATATACACACAGGGTGTCCCAAAAAATGTACTCACTTTTTGACTGCTATAATTCAATGAATTTTTTTTTTACGGTCAATTGGATCTGAAAAGAGTGCTGTTTTCTCCCAATCGCTTAGTTCTTTATGTATGGCTTCTTCGTATTTATTTATTTATTTTTGTTAAATTATTCTGAAGGTTCGTGCCCTAGCTTAATGTTTTTTCTACGCCAGGTGCAAGTTAGAGCACTCGGTGTAAGTTAAAGAGTACAAACACTAATCTAATCTAAACCCAAACTTTACGTATGAGTTATTAGAGTACGAACACTAACTTAGTCTAACCCAGACTTTACCTAGCTTAACGTAACTTGGCCGAAGGGCTCCTAGCCTAGCCTAGCCTAGCGTAGCAGTTTGGGGATGAGAGGGGGTTGGTCAAATCCTCAGATCATACATTGTATCTGTGCGTAGACAGCTTGAGGGAAGACGCCTACGTTATTGGCGTAGACGTCTTCTGGAATGTCCCGGATATTGCCTCACATATTTCTCATGGCATTACGTACAGCGTTTGCATACCATTGGAAATTATATTCTTCCTTCGTTACTCAGCGGTTTCACAACAACCTTTCATAAAGTTAGTAATATATATATATATATATATATATATATATATATATATATATATATATATATATATATATATATATATATATATATTTATTTATTTATTTATATATTCCAATGAGTCCACGGGGAAAATGAAACACGTTAAGTTTCCAAGTGCACTTTCGATGTATATCAACTGACTGTTATATTTCTCTCTTGTGTCTCCCCTGATGATATGACTATTACACGAAAGTGCACTTGGAAACTTACCGTGTTTCATTTTTCCCCCGTGAACTCATAGGAATATCTTGATCACGCGCCGCAAAATTGTGATCCATTCCAATTTATATATATATACATATATATATATATATATATATATATATATATATATATATATATATATATATATATATATATATATATATATACGTGTGTGTGTGTGTGTATGTTACCTGACTTCGACTGCCATTGGTTCAACGCGAGCGCTACGTAAATTTAGCGGGTCCTCTACCTTCACTGATGGCTGGGGTGGAGTGGTAATGTTTTACCAAGGACTTTGTTTTGTTTTTTTCCGCTCCTTATCCCTGCCCCTGCTCCTGCTCGGAGTGCCGCCTCCGAGGTGTTAGGAGTCCTGTAAAAGTGGTCCTTGGGGGTTATAACCAACGCTCGTGTGTCCCCGTCTCTTAACCTTGTATATATGTATCATGTTTTTACTCCTGTGTTGACACACACACACACACACACACTGTGGTGTATAGGCTAGCGTTACTGAAGCATACATGGGCCGCCTGTGATGAAAACCGCGCGGGTTCGAATCCTAGACGAGTCAGCCGGTCCACAGTCTGCCCAGCTGTTCATCCTCTTCCAGGGGCCGGTCGATGAAGTGGGTGCACAACACAGGAGACGGGGGCACCGCAACACAGCTTTGAGATTCTCTCTCCTCAACCGAACAGCCAATTATACCAACCAGAGGAGAGAGAGAGAGAGAGAGAGAGAGAGAGAGAGAGAGAGAGAGAGAGAGAGAGAGAGAGAGAGAGAGAGAGAGAGAGAGAGAGAGAGAGAGATGATGGGTTTGGGTTGAAGGTGTAGGGGAAGGGGCCGACTTTCCGCGCCCAGGATTCGAACGCATGCGGGGCCCGACCTCGGACGATGGGCCCGTCTGTACTGGTTCATGGTCAGTAACGCATTCATGTACACACACACACACACACACACACACATGCAGAGGCGATTGCATCATATTTCCCCCCCCCCACCTCCCCAAGAGCAACCCCCTCCCCCTTCCCTTTTCTTCCCCTTCCCTCCTCCCCTTTCCCGTACCCTTGGAGATCACTTTGATACAGCGGGGGAAACAACCGTTTTACTTCCTGCATACTTGTCGGGTGACCACAACAACAGGGGCGCATAAGTGGGGCACTGGGTGGGTGGGGTGCCTGCTGGGAGAGAGAGAGAGAGAGAGAGAGAGAGAGAGAGAGAGAGAGAGAGAGAGAGAGAGAGAGAGAGAGAGAGAGAGAGAGAGAGAGAGAGAGAGAATGTAAAGCATTTCCGCAAGGATAGTAAATATGTTCTCTTGGTATGTTGCACCATCTTATCCTTGTCTAGTGGAGTAGAGTGGGGTGGGTTGGTGGTGGGGTGGGGTGGGTTGGTGGTGGGGTGGGGTGGGTTGGTGGGGGGTGGGGTGTGGTTGTGTGGGGGCGGGTGACTAACGTTTGGGTTTGGGGTGGGGTTAGCTGTGGGGGTGGGCGGGTGGGTGGGTAGGTGGATGGTGGTGCTTGTAGAATGTTCCGATTGGTGTGGGTGGGAGGGTGTGGGTGGAAAAGCCATAGTGGAGGAGAGGGAGGGGGGTCAGTGTGGATGGGAGTGGATGGGGGTCGTAATGAATAAGGGTTGACCTGTAGTGGGGGTTGGAGTTGGCTTGTAGTGGGGGTTTGAGTTGACCTGTAGTGGGGGGTTTGAGTTGACCTGTAGTGGGGTTTGAGTTGACCTGTAGTGGGGGTTGAGTTGACCTGTAGTGGGGTTTGAGTTGACCTGTAGTGGGGGTTGAGTTGACCTGTAGTGGGGTTTGAGTTGACCTGTAGTGGGGGTTTGAGTTGACCTGTAGTGGGGGTTTGAGTTGACCTGTAGTGGGGTTCGAGTTGACCTGTAGTGGGGGTTTGAGTTGACCTGTAGTGGGGTTCGAGTTGACCTGTAGTGGGGTTCGAGTTGACCTGTACTGGGGTTTGAGTTGACCTGTAGTGGGGTTCGAGTTGACCTGTAGTGGGGGTTTGAGTTGACCTGTAGTGGGGTTCGAGTTGACCTGTAGTGGGGGTTTGAGTTGACCTGTAGTGGGGGTTGAGTTGACCTGTAGTGGGGGTTTGAGTTGACCTGTAGTGGGGGTTTGAGTTGACCTGTAGTGGGGTTAAGGGTCGGGTTAGGCAATTGGTGGTGGTGGTGAGGTGGTGGTATGAGGAAGAGACATGGCTGGCTTCCGGGTCTGGTGGTGGTGGTGGTGTTGGTGGTGAGGACACACAGGATACGCCAACACTCACCGCCACTCCATCATCCCACTACGAATGTGTCATCTGGGCCCCAGCGGAGGCTAAACCTCCCGAAACCGTAGCGCGACCTTGGTATATGACCTTGGCTGGTAAAGTCTACTCACTAGAGTAATATTCATCAAAAAAAAAGATAATGACGTAATTCGTATCATGTGGAAGTTTGTCACACGCTTAAACTTGTTAAGTATATCCGTTTTTCACAACAAAGATTTTTAAGAGATATAATCATGATATTTGAAAAGAGTTTCCGGGTCATGATGTCGACGTTTGGTAAAATACTTTGGCGTATATATATATATATATATATATATATATATATATATATATATATATATATATATATATATATATGTATATATATATATGTATATATTTTTTTTTTTTTTTTTTTTTTTTTTTTATACTTTGTCGCTGTCTCCCGCGTTTGCGAGGTAGCGCAAGGAAACAGACGAAAGAAATGGCCCAACCCACCCCCATACACATGTATATACACACGTCCACACACGCAAATATACATACCTACACAGCTTTCCATGGTTTACCCCAGACGCTTCACATGCCTTGATTCAATCCACTGACAGCACGTCAACCCCTGTATACCACATCGCTCCAATTCACTCTATTCCTTGCCCTCCTTTCACCCTCCTGCATGTTCAGGCCCCGATCACACAAAATCCTTTTCACTCCATCTTTCCACCTCCAATTTGGTCTCCCTCTTCTCCTCGTTCCCTCCACCTCCGACACATATATCCTCTTGGTCAATCTTTCCTCACTCATTCTCTCCATGTGCCCAAACCATTTCAAAACACCCTCTTCTGCTCTCTCAACCACGCTCTTTTTATTTCCACACATCTCTCTTACCCTTACGTTACTTACTCGATCAAACCACCTCACACCACACATTGTCCTCAAACATCTCATTTCCAGCACATCCATCCTCCTGCGCACAACTCTATCCATAGCCCACGCCTCGCAACCATACAACATTGTTGGAACTACTATTCCTTCAAACATACCCATTTTTGCTTTCCGGGATAATGTTCTCGACTTCCACACATTTTTCAAGGCTCCCAAAATTTTCGCCCCCTCCCCCACCCTATGATCCACTTCCGCTTCCATGGTTCCATCCGCTGACAGATCCACTCCCAGATATCTAAAACACTTCACTTCCTCCAGTTTTTCTCCATTCAAACTCACCTCCCAATTGACTTGACCCTCAACCCTACTGTACCTAATAACCTTGCTCTTATTCACATTTACTCTTAACTTTCTTCTTCCACACACTTTACCAAACTCCGTCACCAGCTTCTGCAGTTTCTCACATGAATCCGCCACCAGCGCTGTATCATCAGCGAACAACAACTGACTCACTTCCCAAGCTCTCTCATCCCCAACAGACTTCATACTTGCCCCTCTTTCCAAGACTCTTGCATTTACCTCCCTAACAACCCCATCCATAAACAAATTAAACAACCATGGAGACATCACACACCCCTGCCGCAAACCAACATTCACTGAGAACCAATCACTTTCCTCTCTTCCTACACGTACACATGCCTTACATCCTCGATAAAAACTTTTCACTGCTTCTAACAACTTGCCTCCCACACCATATATTCTTAATACCTTCCACAGAGCATCTCTATCAACTCTATCATATGCCTTCTCCAGATCCATAAATGCTACATACAAATCCATTTGCTTTTCTAAGTATTTCTCACATACATTCTTCAAAGCAAACACCTGATCCACACATCCTCTACCACTTCTGAAACCACACTGCTCTTCCCCAATCTGATGCTCTGTACATGCCTTCACCCTCTCAATCAATACTCTCCCATATAATTTACCAGGAATACTCAACAAACTTATACCTCTGTAATTTGAGCACTCACTCTTATCCCCTTTGCCTTTGTACAATGGCACTATGCACGCATTCCGCCAATCCTCAGGCACCTCACCATGAGTCATACATACATTAAATAACCTTACCAACCAGTCAACAATACAGTCACCCCCTTTTTTAATAAATTCCACTGCAATACCATCCAAACCTGCTGCCTTGCCGGCTTTCATCTTCCGCAAAGCCTTTACTACCTCTTCTCTGTTTACCAAATCATTTTCCCTAACCCTCTCACTTTGCACACCACCTCGACCCAAACATCCTATATCTGCCACTCTGTCATCAGACACATTCAACAAACCTTCAAAATACTCATTCCATCTCCTTCTCACATCACCACTACTTGTTATCACCTCCCCATTTACGCCCTTCACTGAAGTTCCCATTTGCTCCCTTGTCTTACGCACCCTATTTACCTCCTTCCAGAACATCTTTTTATTCTCCCTAAAATTTACTGATAGTCTCTCACCCCAACTCTCATTTGCCCTTTTTTTCACCTCTTGCACCTTTCTCTTGACCTCCTGTCTCTTTCTTTTATACTTCTCCCACTCAATTGCATTTTTTCCCCTGCAAAAATCGTCCAAATGCCTCTCTCTTCTCTTTCACTAATACTCTTACTTCTTCATCCCACCACTCACTACCCTTTCTAAACAGCCCACCTCCCACTCTTCTCATGCCACAAGCATCTTTTGCGCAATCCATCACTGATTCCCTAAATACATCCCATTCCTCCCCCACTCCCCTTACTTCCATTGTTCTCACCTTTTTCCATTCTGTACACAGTCTCTCCTGATACTTCTTCACACAGGTCTCCTTCCCAAGCTCACTTACTCTCACCACCTTCTTCACCCCAACATTCACTCTTCTTTTCTGAAAACCCATACTAATCTTCACCTTAGCCTCCACAAGATAATGATCAGACATCCCTCCAGTTGCACCTCTCAGTACATTGACATCCAAAAGTCTCTCTTTCGCACGCCTGTCAATTAACACGTAATCCAATAACGCTCTCTGGCCATCTCTCCTACTTACATAAGTATACTTATGTATATCTCGCTTTTTAAACCAGGTATTCCCAATCATCAGTCCTTTTTCAGCACATAAATCTACAAGCTCTTCACCATTTCCATTTACAACACTGAACACCCCATGCATACCAATTATTCCCTCAACTGCCACATTACTCACCTTTGCATTCAAATCACCCATCACTATAACCCGGTCTCGTGCATCAAAACCGCTAACACACTCATTTAGCTGCTCCCAAAACACTTGCCTCTCATGATCTTTCTTCTCATGCCCAGGTGCATATGCACCAATAATCACCCACCTCTCTCCATCAACTTTCAATTTTACCCATATTAATCGAGAATTTACTTTCTTACATTCTATCACATACTCCCACAACTCCTGTTTCAGGAGTATTGCTACTCCTTCCCTTGCTCTTGTCCTCTCACTAACCCCTGACTTCACTCCCCAGACATTTCCAAACCACTCTTCCCCTTTACCCTTGAGCTTCGTTTCACTCAGAGCCAAAACATCCAGGTTCCTTTCCTCAAACATACTACCTATCTCTCCTTTTTTCACATCTTGGTTACATCCACACACATTTAGGCATCCCACTCTGAGCCTTCGAGGAGGATGAGCACTCCCCGCGTGACTCCTTCTTCTGTTTCCCATTTTAGAAAGTTAATACAAGGAGGGGAGGATTTCCGGCCCCCCGCTCCCGTCCCCTCTAGTCGCTTTCTACGACACGCGAGGAATACGTGGGAAGTATTCTTTCACCCCTATCCCCAGGGATAATATACATATATATACACACACACACACACACACACACACACACATATACATATGAAAAATGTAAGAAACAATTTAGAAAACAAACTTTTAGCTTGAAATGAATGAAAAAATGAACGTCACATAATGGTTCAACCTCTGGCTATGGAAAAGGAAATGTACAATTTATTCACACAAACGTCAAATGCAGTTCTCATCAATATATATATATATACATATATATATATGTATATATATATATATATATTATTTTTTATTATACTTAGTCGCTGTCTCCCGCGTTAGCGTGGTAGCGCAAGGAAGAAGACTAAGGAATGGCCCAACCCACCCACATACACGTGTATATACATAAACGCCCACACACGCACATATACATACCTATACATTTCAACGTATACATACATATACACACACAGACATATACATATATACACATGTACATATTCATACTTGCTGCCTTCATCCAACCTCGTCGCCACTCCGCCACACATGAAATATATATATATATATATATATATATATATATATATATATATATATATATATATATATATATATATATATAGGCCGGAACATTTAACCTTTGAAGATAACGAACTCGTCCACCCGACACGTCCTAGTATTCGCCTATAGATGGTAGTCAGCCAATAACGATTTAAAGAAAAGAAAAAAAGAAAGAAAAAAAAGGATAGTTTACTTGATGAAACAAGGTGGAAAAAGTGTGTGTGTGTGTGTGTGTGTGTGTGTGTGTGTGGCAGAGCCCGGCGCCTCTGACCGCGCGCCCTGGTTGGGGGAGGGTGAGCGGTGGAGCGGGCGGCCATACTGCTTAAGTACTGTTGTGGGTCGACGAATTTGATCAAGAACTCCCCCCAGGGGCAAGGTTGTGCCGCCGGGGTGGGGGGTTAGGGGGTTGTTGTTGTGAGTGTGGGGTTATGATGCGTCAGTGAAGGATTAGAAAAAAACCCTCCTGCCGCTGCTCGGTGTGTCGGTGAGGAGTGCTGGTTATATCAAAGTGGAATGGTGTCTTTGGAGGGATTTACACACACACACACACACACACACATACACGCCCGCCCGCGCCCTCCTTTCTCCGGTACCCGATCGGTCATGTGTTATCCTAAATAGCGTCGTTGAACGTTGGTTTTATTGTAGACGTTTATGAGCCATTATATATATATATATATATATATATATATATATATATATATATATATATATATATATATATATATATATACATGTGTATGTGGGCGGGTTGGGCCATTCTTTCGTCTGTTTCCTTGCGCTATCTCGGTAACGCGGGAGACAGCGACAAAGCAAAATAATTATAAAAAATATATGTATATATATGTTGGAAAGGATCACAATTTTCCCCGTGGACTCGTAGGAATTTATATATATGTGTATGGGTTAGTGTGCCGGTTAACGATAATAATTTCGGGTTCGTTAACCGGTCATTTTGCGATGTACGTTTGATCATGATTATCTAGGTCTGATGTGGAGGTTATTGATCGTTATCTTGGCCTAGTGTGAGTGTGTCGGTGATTGGTCAATATCTTACCCTAGTGTGTGTGTGTCGGTGATTGGTCAATATCTTACCCTAGTGTGTGTGTGTCGGTGATTGGTCAATAGCTTAGCCTAGTGTGTGTGTCGGTGATTGGTCAATAGCTTAGCCTGGCGTGTGTGTCGGTGATTGGTCAATATCTTACCCTAGTGTGTGTGTCGGTAATTGATCAATATCTTACCCTAGCGTGTGTCGGTAATGGATCAATATCTTTGCCCTTGGATCAGTCGTCAAAGCGATCATGTTGGAACTAACTATGTCTTAAAGAAATGGTCAATACGGTTGTTTATTATTGATTGATTTATTTGTGGCTAACGATCATCAACATCATCTACGACATTATAAATCAATTATTATTTGTATCTCAGTATTTAGGGGGTTCTATATAAATTGCCAATTTATATGATGGTGGATGAGTAGCTTTGTTTGAGGGATGGAGGACATGGGAGGTAGCAAGTTAGAAAACGGGAGAGGACGAGGTGTTAATAAGGGGGGACGAATGGAAATTGGAGGGTGGGTGTCCCAAGCTGCCGATAGACTTCATGTTTAAGTGTGTGTGTGTGTGTGTGTGTGTGTCCCCCCCCCCAACCGGTTTCGGTTCCTCGGGCCGAGGCCGCCGGTTCTCGAGACCTGCCTGGAGGTCACAACCGGTTTTCTCTTTATCGCGCGCGTGCGTGACCCCGTGCAAACGAAGACGCGTGAAAATGGGACGTGGATTTCGTATTTACCGCCGGGAACCAGTTGACGCTTCTTACGCTTCTTCTTACGCTTCTTGTTACGCTTCTTCTTACGCCTTTTTTTTTTTTTTTTCTTCCATGCAGCCTAGTTGCTTACGATGGGGTGTGGGGTGTCTACTGCTCCCTTGCCGTACTTCGCCTTTTTATTTTTCTCTCTCTGGGGTGTCTGCTTGAACACGATCACATCACGGGCATAACCCTTGACCTGACCTTCAATGTTCCTACGTCATTAGTGGAATGGGGGTCGCATACCGTCGTGGTCAAGGGTCGTATATACCGTCGTGTTCAAGGGTCGTATATACCGTCGTGTTCAAGGGTCGTATACCATCGTTGTTAGTGTCGTTTTAGATACGTCGTACCGTCGTATTCACCCACCCCCCTTATTTTACACACACACACACACACACACACACACACACGCACACGCACACGCGTACATACAGACGCACACACACCGACTGAGTGTCGCCAGAGGGGTGGGGGGGGGAAGTTGCCAGTTAGTCCTGACGACGCACATTTTTTTTTTTTTTATTTGGTCACTTCAGTTAGGGAGACGTAGGGTGGGGGGGTTGGGGGGGAGAAGGTGGTGCTCTGATGACGTAGATTATTTCATAGTCATTCGCTCCTTCCTTTTCCCATTCTTTTAAGCTCAGTAAAGGGGTTGGGGGAGGGGTGGTGAGGCTTGCTTGTTTGTTTGTTTGTTTGTTTGTCATCATCCATGAGGTTATTTAGTGGTTAATGCCTTGGGTGGGTGAAGGTAATTTAGTTATGTTTATTCGGGGTCAGGGTGGGAAGGGAGGGTGGGCTATGTTTTGGTAATTTGTCATGATTATTATTATTATTATTATTATTATTATTATTATTATTATTATTATTATTATTATTATTATTATTATCATTATTATTATTATTATTATTATTATTATTATTATCATTATTATTATTATTATTATTATTATTATCATTATTATTATTATTATTATTATTATTATTATTATTATTATCATTATTATTATTATTATTATTATTATTATTATTATCATTATTATTATTATTATTTTTTCCTCATAGGTGATGATGATGAGGAGGGAGGTGTGTGTAAGGTGGGTGTGTGTGAGGTGGGGGTGTGTGAGGTGGGGGTGTGTGAGGAAGGGCTGGTGGCAGGGGGTTCCACGCCGTCGCTCTGTCCATCGCAGTGTCAAGCTGTGTATATGTGTGTGTGTGTGTGTGCTTGTTGCTCACCCTCACAGTGCTAGTGTGTATGCCCGTACGCATGTGTACGTCTACATGTGTGTAATGTGTCTATGTATATATATATATATATATATATATATATATATATATATATATATATATGTGTGTGTGTGTGTGTGTGTGTGTGTGTGTAAAGTGTTTACCTATTTGTATAGTAAGGGGAGGGGTTTGAAGACTCGTGTATACATGTATACTTACGTATATAGGTATATGTGTGTGTGTGTGTGTGTGTGTGTGTGTGTGTTCTTTTCGTACATGCAGCAACGTGCACGTGTGTTGCGTCACATGTTATGTTCCATTCCCTCATTGTATTGTTGTGTACACCACTTAACTGTGTTGCCTGACTCACGTGTGTGTGTCTGTGTGTTTTGTTGTGTGTATCTCTCTTGTTCGTCATCTTATACATTTCTTCGTCGTAAATGTATTTCATTCCGTGTGTGTGTGTGTGTGTGTGTGTGTGTGTGTGTGTGTGTGTGTGTGTGTGTGTTTTTGCCTCCTTCCATCCTTAATTACTGCACTATATTTGTAGCAGCTTGAATTCGATTTTTATGTCTGTGAGTGTACACACACACACACACACACACACACACACACACCCCACACACACACACACACAACACACACACACACACATGTACAATTCTCTCTCTTAAAACAAGCAGATAATCAACACTCACAGAGCCCCCCCGTGGTGTAGTGGTTAGCATTGCTGACCATCTGTGAGTACTGTGGGATCGATTCCCGAGCGTGGCATTCGGCCCACAGGCAAACCAGGTGTTTGTCCTCTCTCGGCGCAGGTCAATAAATGGGTACCAAGGCAGTTCTGGCTAAGGCTTGAGTGTATGTTTATGTTTACACACACACACACACACACACACAGTAAAGCATGGTTTATATCTACAAGGTTAAGAGACGGCAAAACGCGAGTGTAGAAGTGTCTTCCCCCCTTGAACACATAGGGATCACACTCACACATACTCTCCATGGAAGAGAGACGAGCAATGGGGTCCCTCCCCCCCTGGTTAGAACCTTTGAAATTCTGATTTTGACGTAGAGCTGGAGATACGCCGCAGTAGAACTGGAGATACGCTGCGTAGAGCAGCGTAAAGGCGAGGGACACACCGCGCATGTACGTATATTTCCTTGTTCCAAAACCTGTGCGAGTGTTTCATTTTTCATATTTTTTTTTCTTTATGACTCGATTTACGGCGTATTTGTAGTCCTCATATTTTTGCCCCAGTGTTTACGAAAAGATGGCGTATCCAGCGTATCGTGCCATGCGTTCCTGTGTTCCGCAAATCTATCGTTACCAGTCTACGCATTTGTTCCCGTTTTCTCTATTTTTGTCTCGGCTAGGCGTAAAATGCAATCGTATTTTTTTTTTTTGTTTGGGCCCTGTCCTCTGACTATACATCCGTTTTTCCGTATGAACAATAGACCCGTTTGATTGTTTTGACCGTATTTCGACTTCCGTGACCAATTGGACTGTTTTAACCGTATTTCGATTTCCGTGCTTTCTCACCTGTATTTCTTAACCCCCTATATATATATATATATATATATATATATATATATATATATATATATTTTTTTTTTTTTTTTTTCATACTATTCGCCGTTTCCCGCGATAGCGAGGTAGCGTTAAGAACAGAGGATTGGGCATATATATATATATATATATATATATATATATATATATATATATATATATATATATATATATATATATATATATAATGTCCCTTGGTTTACGTATTTCGCATAGCCCGTCCCCCGCCAGTATTTCTATTTCGCTCCCGTATTTCGTTGCAGCGGCGTCTCTCTTGTGAAATCCGAAATAACCAAAGATATTGCTAATGTTCACAGCAAGGATTGGCGGTGTCAGAAGTGTTGGGGGTGAATGATTGGGTTTGACTTGATTGACCCATGATTAAAACGCAGAGGGGGAAAAGTAAATGGACTTTATCTATCTATATAAGTGTGTTACATCCACGCTTCACTTAACCATACTGGGTTATTATGGTGTAAAGAATTATGTTGAGAGAGAGAGAGAGAGAGTGCTTGGGTTTATGTGTACCTGGTACCTGACCCCATCCATCCCAGGCAACTGGGTTTATATAGAGGTTATTAGGAGGATGGACAGAATGAGATGGACCCTTATTTTGCTTCCGTAATTTTTAATTGTGGGCCATTCTGTTACAGTATTCGGCAGTGGACGGGGATAGAGATACATTTATTCTCTCTCTCTCTCTCTCTCTCTCTCTCTCTCTCTCTCTCTCTCTCTCTCTCTCTCTCTCTCTCTCTCTCTCTCCCAGCGTTAGATGAGTAACCATTGCATTGGTTGTTCCTAATGACACGTCCATGTTTAACCGCTCGTTGCAGATCTCCTGATTGGTCTATCGCCGAGGAGCCTCGACGCTGATTGGCTAGCGAGTACCGGTCGATGCGGGGTTGCCGCTTGTAAGTAAATATATATATATATATATATATATATATATATATATATATATATATATATATATATATATATATATATATATATATATATATATATATATTTAGAATAATGTTTAATAGTCTTAATGTAATGATTTCTCATCCATTGATGTCAGGGTGTGCAAAAGGTGTGTTATTTACTGTCAAAAGTCACGGGACAAAAGGATTTTCAATAATGAATATATTTTTGGGGTGCCTCAAAGTTGATAAAATTATCTTTGTATTGTTGCCCCATAGTGTAGTATGATTGGCCTTCAGTTGCATGCTGTGTTGTGATTATTATCTATTATTCTTACATTTGATGCGTTATGATTTCTAATCTTTTTTTACTTTTCTTATTAGGTTGGAGGTTCCAGTCACGCATAAAAGTTTACTTCAAGGCCAGGCCTTAATTGAAATACGCAAGATGTTAATGAACGGGAAAAAGAAGAGACGAGGGAAGGTATCTACGAATCGTGGAGGAATTGGAAAACCTGGCTTTTAAAATGTGCCAGGTCATAGTTCCTGGGAAAGACATGAGAGGGTAGCGAGTTCCAAAGCTTCGAGGTGTAGGGAAAGAAATAGTTATCAAAGCGGCCCACCCTTGAGTTGCCGATGACCACACAGGAATCATAAGATGCAGCAGCTTGCCAAGTGTGGTGCGGTATAGCTAGTGGTGTGGGGGGGGGCACACAAGCAGCCAGCCCTCGGAAGCAAAAACCAAAATCATACTTATAGAAAAAGAAAAGCGAACCAACACCGCGGAGTAGGGCAAATGGATACAGCTTTCAAGTTAACCTGGATGAGTAAATTCCTGCTGTGTACGAGACGAAAGGAAGTCCATCTAATGTACCTGAAGATTCGCCATGTTCAACATATTGCTGGAAAATAGGCAAAAGCGAATAATAAGATGATTTTCAAAAAGACCTTAACAAAAACACACGCACACACACACACACACTCAGAGCGGACTTCATTCTAAAGTTGTACGAGATATGAACATAAAAGATAATAAACTATTAAGAGAAAAAAGATGCAATAATTACAATAACCACGTTGATTGTGTACTAAACAAAGATGCAATAGACGCAATAACCACGTTGATTGTGTACCGAACAAAAGATAAACAGAACTCTAGAACTACTTTAAACAACAGATCAGGACGAGGAACAGACAGCTGCGCTCCTGTTAGAACCAGACGAGGAACAGACAGCTGCGCTCCTGTTAGAACCAGACGAGGAACAGACAGCTGCGCTCCTGTTAGAACCGGACGAGAAACAGACAGCTGCGCTCCTGTTAGAACCAGACGAGGAACAGACAGCTGCGCTCCTGTTAGAACCAGACGAGGAACAGACAGCTGCGCTCCTGTTAGAACCGCAATAGGCAAACAACTGCGCTCCGGGTAGAACCGCTTTAGGCAACAGCTGCGCTCCGGATAGAACCGCAGTAGGCAAGAGCTGCGCTCTGGGTAGAACCCGCGCAGTAGACAACAGCTGCGCTCCGGGTAGAACCGCAGTAGACAAGAGCTGCGCTCCGGGTAGAACCGCGCGGTAGACAAGAGCTGCGCTCCGGGTAGAACCGCGCAGTAGGCCACAGCGCGCTCCACCGGGGAACTCCTGGACCGAACTGGTGTTAAAGGCATCATCTTCGAGACAACAGGTGTGTGTGTACATATATATGTGTGTGTGTGTGTGTGTGTCGTTGAAGGAATTTCCAAGTGGAAAATGAGACTGGGAGGGAGTTAGGGATTGGAACAGACGACAGCTTTTTAATAGGTTAGGTTACGTTGATGAAGATTTGGATTCTACGTAGATTCAGTGTAATGAATTGTATGCAAATGAGGTGTCGGAGGGTCCCCCAAGGAAGTGACTTAATTTGCGCAAAGACCAATTTACTCACCTTAGCGTTAGGTCACACACATCTTGACCACGTTATCCCTGGCGACCTTTGACCTGACCTTTGACCTGACCCGTGACAACGGGCCTATCGGACCGTAAGAGTCATACTATCGTGTTCTCGTGTGGGGGTGGGGGGGGTTGATGATGATGTCAGGCCTCCGATGAGAGAGAGAGAGAGAGAGAGAGAGAGAGAGAGAGAGAGAGAGAGAGAGAGAGAGAGAGAGACGTAAAGGCGACCGAATGGGCTTGAAGAAATTAATGATGCCTGAATTAATCAAAGGTAAATGTCTCACCTTTAACTCTTGTGTGTGTGTAGCGTTACCGGACTCCACCTGTTTGTGATAGACATCACACCACTTCCTAGACTTGCAGTGTTTTGACTTCTTCAGTTGGGTCGCCTATTCCGATGCGATGTATTGTGGAACGCTATCTCGCCGTAACCCACCCATCCCACAATTTATCTCATTACTTTCATCTCGGCCATGTTGTGCCATCGTACTCCCACCCACCCGAAGAAGCAGTGGCTTGCAGCAGCACCAGGTGGGCCAACCCGAAGAAGCAGTGGCTTGCAGCACCACCAGGTGGGCCATGTGTACCATAAGGCCGAGGACCCACCTTCTGTCATCCTCCCTCCCTCGCAGGCAGACACACACACGGACGGACCCTCCCTGGCATCAAGCAGACCTGAGAAACTGCATTGGACCCAGTTTCTGTACCTCCCTCACCACTGACGCTACCTGGTCATGAGTGCTATGATGGGCGCGCGCCCCGGAGGGAGAGGGCGTGTCTGCCAGCCTCACCCTGTCCCACCCACCCCCTTCAACGCCCCATCACCAGCAGCAGAAGATTGTAATAGTCTTGTCCGTCAATCTTCGGCCTCTCCAATCTTCGGCCTCTCCAGTCTTCGACCTCTCCAGTCTTCGGTCTCTCCAGTCTTCGGTCTCTCCAATCTTCGGCCTCTCCAGTCTTCGACCTCTCCAGTCTTCGGTCTCTCCAGCCTTCGGTCTCTCCAATCTTCGGCCTCTCCAGTCTTCGACCTCTCCAGTCTTCGGTCTCTCCAGTCTTCGGTCTCTCCAATCTTCGGCCTCTCCAATCTTCGGCCTCTCCAATCTTCGACCTCTCCTATCTTCGGTCTCTCCAATCTTCGGCCTCTCCAATCTTCGGCCTCTCCCATCTTCGGTCTCTCCAGTCTTCGGTCTCTCCAATCTTCGGTCTCTCCAATCTTCGGCATCTCCAATCTTCGACCTCTCCAATCTTCGGCCTCTCCCATCTTCGGCCTCTCCAATCTTCGACCTCTCCGATCTTCGGCCTTTCCCATCTTCGGCCTCTCCAATCTTCGGCCTCTCCATCTTCGGTCTCTCCAATCTTCGGCATCTCCAGTCTTCGGCCTCTCCCATCTTAGACCTCTCCAATCACCATTTGTGTCGTAATTGAACATCACCCTTCAGTGGGTGGTATACCAATAGCTAGTGGGGAATTGCCGACGCTACCCCCCCCCCCCCCCCCCCGTACATCGCCCACTGAGGGAAGGTGTCCACAACCTGTCCACAACCTGGCCACAACCTCCGATGCAGATGGACAAAGTTGGACTGTATGTGTGTGTGTGTCTGTGTCTGTGTGTACTAGTATCCACACCTGTATAGATATTTACATTCATTTACATGGCGCGGCCCAGGCATTTACTGTCGGTCAAATACTGTCAAATTCAAATGTATATATATACACACACGTGCAAGGTGTTGCCGGATTCTTCCTGCCCCGCGTTACAACCTTGAGTGAAGGAGTGTCCTTTTGACCGGGTTGTGGTATTTTAAGAGTAACGTCTTGTCTAAGAATGTCACACTCTTGAGGAAGTCGTAACATCTCGCCGTTACATGGAAAGTAACGCAGCCTTGTTACATGGAAAGTAACGCAGCCTCGTTACATGGAAAGTAACGCAGCCATAGGATTGCAGGAGCTTTCGTAAAGTTTGTGGGTAACAGCAGAAGGACTCCCGTCTTAGAATAAGGTCCTGGGGTAACAGCAGAAGGACTCCCGTCTTAGAATAAGGTCCTGGGGTAACAGCAGAAGGACTCCCGTCATAGGATAAGGTCCTGAGCTCAGTCTAGGAAGAAGAAGAAGGAGAAGATATGATGAATAGACTTGTATGTGTCTTTCTTAGCTTCGAGTGTACTTCTGTGGCGGG
This sequence comes from Panulirus ornatus, assembly GCF_036320965.1. Taxonomy (NCBI): domain Eukaryota; kingdom Metazoa; phylum Arthropoda; class Malacostraca; order Decapoda; family Palinuridae; genus Panulirus; species Panulirus ornatus. The sequence goes on along the minus strand of NC_092250.1, from coordinate 464,911 downwards.
GGCCCGTGAGTTGTGGGATGTCGGAGCGGAATGGTTGGGCCGGGTAATGGTAAACGAGGAGCCACCATCTTCCGCCCATACCAACAGGTGGTCAAGCAACCCTGTACTGTGGGTGTATACCGACAGGTGTAGCATTCTCTAGGGCGGGAGGAGGAGGAGGCAGGGGGGTGAGTTGTGGCGTCACCCAGATGGCTAGGGAGGGAAGTAACAGAAGGGAGGAGGGGGGGGTGTTGTGTATGTGCGTCACCCAATGGCTAGGAGGGGAAGTAACAGAGGAGGGTGATGTGCTCAACCCAGATGCTAGGGATGGGAGTAACAGAGGGGAGGGGGGGTGAGTTGTGGCGTCACCCAGATGGCTGAGGGGAGGGGAAGGGGAAGTAACAGTTGTAACGTTTTCTCGGGGTTGTGGTTCGTTCTCACCTGGTAAAAAAAAATTTTCCCCCATTCCCGTTGTTAATCGGTTGGCGAAAATGAGGGGGTTGGGCTTTTACAGCTGATGTATGGTATGGTATTGTTCATGTCTTGGAGAAACCCTAAAAGGCGCTTTGATTCGTCCTTAACTATACGTTGGATAGATGTTAGCTATCTGTAGCTATCCATGGATAGAATATAGACCTTGTTGACTGGTTCGTTCATCAAGAGGGTTGGTTTTTTTTTCAGATGCTGGAACCGCGATGGTTCGTTCGATATAGTGATTGAAGTATGTGGTTCCTCCTTCTTCATTCTGTCGCCTCTGTGCAATGGCTAAGGTAGGTCATGTAACTCGGTGGATAGAGTAGCCCTTCGCTCCAGCCCAAAACTAGCCACCCACCCACCCCTGTAAGGGAGTGGGACAGTGGTTTGAGGGATGGGCGAGCGAGTACTGAGGGAGGGAGAGAGGGAGAGAGGGCGATAGGGAGGGTCGGAGGCGGGAGGAGCTGGGGGGGGGGGGGGGTCAACAAGCATTTGCAATACACAGCCCAACCCACCGACGGCGCGGCGAGCCAACCTGGTCTCTGCCGCGCCTCCGACCGCGGCTCACATCCCCGTGCCTCCTCCAACAACTGGTTTGGTGAATACATTCCTTCTACATGAATACCATACCTTATAAAGTTGGGTACAGATGCTAGAGTGCCTCAGTAATAGCCATTCCTTCGCCGTCGCAAGACCGGAGAGGGGGCGCTGGCCGGCCCCCCCCACTCCCTGCACGCCCTGCTTTGTTTTGGCAACACGCGCGCGCGCGCTACGAAGCGGAGGGGGGGGGGGAGGGGAAAGGGGGAAATCGCCGACCAGACTTGGGGTCTCTCTCTCTCTCTCTCTCTCTCTCTCTCTCTCTCTCTCTCTCTCTCTCTCCCGGTCGGAGATGTGTGGGCGTAGCGGCCCGCGACTGTGTGAGTTTGTTAAACGGGGCGATGAACTGTAGAAAAAAATTCCGACGATATCGTCACGAGCTTTCTGGGGGGGAGGGGGGGGGGGAGATATCCGTGGCGGCGGCCGCCCCGACGCGCACCCCCCGCCCCCCCTCCCCCTCCTCCTCCGACGGACAGGCGTCGTCGTCGTCGTCGCGAAATGACCCAATCGGTGATAGCGGCCATGACCGCGAGAGAGAGAGAGAGAGGGGGGAGGTGTGGGGGTGGGGAGGTGGGGGGTGGAGCATGTGGGGGGGGGCCGGAAGTCCACGGCTCGTAATAACGGGAATGGGCTAAGGCGCTGGCGCGTTCACTCTAGCGGGGCTGCTGGGTACACTGATAGAGTAAACCGAAGACGGGCAGAGGCAGCGCGTAGACTTGGCTAACACACACACACACACACGCACACACCCCACTCCACACCCCCCACCCCACACACCCCACCCTCCTAACCCACCCCACTAGCCCCAGAACCCACCCCTAACCCCACACCCCAGCCCCACCCCAGCCCTGTGCCTGCCTCCCACCCCAGCCCCAGCCAGCGCCCCGTGCCTCCATCCCACCCCAGTCCCAGCCCCGTGCGCCCCGTGCCTGCCTCCCACCCCAGCCCCGTGCCTGCCTCCCTCCCACCCCAGCCCCGTGCGCCCCGTGCCCCAGCCCCGTGCCTGCCACCGTTCCCTCTCCTCCAGTACACTACATCATCTTGCCATGCTAGGAATGTGGCTAGATTCCAGTGTCGGGCATTGCCTTTTGCAAGGTAAATACTGTTTGACGTCTAGGCTTCCCCCCGCCCCGCCGCTGTGGGGGCGAACTAGCCTAGGATCATTCATGGCCTTGGTTGGCTCTCTCCACGCCGGCCGGTAGTGGAGGTGTTTAGATAGTTAGGTAGTTAGTGAGAGAGAGACAGCGTTAGTTAGTTAGTTAGTTAGTTAGAGAGGGCGTTAGTTAGTTAGTTAGAGAGAGAGGTCGTTACCTAGTTAGTTAGAGAGAGAGAGAGAGACAGGGCGTTAGCTAGTTAGAGAGTAAGGGCGTTAGTTAGTTAGTTAGAGAGAGAGGGCGTTACCTAGTTAGTTAGTTAGTTAGAGAGAGAGGGCGTTAGCTAGTTAGTTAGAGAGAGAGGGCGTTAGTTTGTTATTTAGTTAGAGAGAGGGCGTTAGTTAGTTAGAGAGAGAGGGCGTTAGCTTGTTAGTTAGTTAGAGAGAGAGGGCGTTAGTTAGTTATTTAGTTAGAGAGAGGGCGTTAGTTAGTTAGAGAGAGGGCGTTAGCTTGTTAGTTAGTTAGAGAGAGAGGGCGTTAGCTAGTTAGTTAGAGAGAGAGGGCGTTAGTTAGTTATTTAGAGAGAGGGCGTTAGTTAGTTAGAGAGAGAGGGCGTTAGCTAGTTAGTTAGTTAGAGAGAGAGGGCGTTAGTTAGTTATTTAGTTAGAGAGAGGGCGTTAGTTAGTTAGTTAGAGAGAGAGGGCGTTAGTTAGTTAGAGAGGGCGATAGTTAGTAAGTTAGAGAGAGAGAGAGAGAGAGAGAAAGCGGTGTGTGTGTGTGTGTTGGATTATTTGAATGACCTGTGATTAATAAGGGATGGGTTGTTAGTCATTCATTATAGGGTCGTTGTATGACATAACCACCCTGTTAGCCGTGAAGTGTCTGTTCAAGTTGTACGTAAAGTATTGAAGTGAAATCCTGGTTTGTTTGCTGTTAGAACTCACCCTGTTTCCCCCCCTCCTCCTAAGTGGTGAAATGCCAGGGTAAAAGGGTTGTTAGGAAGGTGTTAGGTCGTGGTTAGAGAGTGGCTGATGGTTGGGGGTAAACTACGTTCCAAGGTGGTTACATTGTTCACCTTAAATGGTGTGGGGAATTATATAGACTGAAAATACATTTGTAAAAATTCTACACTGGATTTCAGCTTTGTCGATTCGAAATGTTCTGTATGGCTATTTAACATGTTTAATACGTGCAGTGTTTACAGTTCATGTTAATGTTTATGGCTTTAACTGGAATGTTTTATTGATAATCTAAAGTCATACAAGATGCAGATTTTGTCTAATGTGTGGAAATATGAATGAACATCTGGGTCATTAAAAGGGGGGCATGTGAATGCTTCGTATCACACAGCGCTTAGATGTATGGTAAGTATAGTTTGATGTGTGTGGGGTTGGCTATATGGGGATGTTTAAAAGCCTTTCAATTGCCAGGGTCGTTAAGGCTGACGTCAAAGTGTGATTAAGAACCAGCTGTGAAACTTGTCTTCTCTATATATCATTCTCGTGTTTGAGGGATAATTCCAAGACCCAATATATATACATTCGTGAAGACCCAATATATATACATTCGTGGTGTACCATGTGGGCCATGAGATTTGAGGTCTTATGTGTGAAAGCATTTCATTCTACTTTAGAACTTTGCTAAGTGTTCTGGTTAGGTATGTGAAAAGAAAAAGTCAAATATCATGGCAATATCTATATCTATATCTTTTGTCTATATATATTTGTATTTAAAACCTTGAGGTCTTATATAGCATGGTACCTTGCGATAGTGTTTTGATAGTGATGGTAGACTACATCATGTGTGTCCATGAGGAGGAGCTAGGGTGTGACTTTGTCTCTTGGAGGGCAAGAAGTATGCAGCTGGTACTTTGCTGGGTTTGGACTGTAATCACTCATAAGTGTGTCACAGAGTACGTCTGCGACGAGATTACGAATGTATATAGATATATATATATTTTTTTTTCAGGAGTGGCTGCCATGATATAGGGCGAGGGGGGGGATATGCTGTCTTAGGGGGTCGTCTCCATCATGTACGTCCTTGGGGAGGAAGGAAGTAGTGGGGTGGGGGGTTGTTTGGTGAGTTGGTTTAGTCATACATGATTATCGCGTCACGTGAGAGGCTGTCAGGGCGTGTTTAATGTGCATTACGAACTCTTAAAGAGAGTCAGAGAGAGAGAGAGAGAGAGAGAGAGAGAGAGAGAGAGAGAGAGAGAGAGAGAGAGAGAGAGCGTCATGTTGACTAGACCACGAGTTTGGGTGGGTTAGACCCCGCCCTCTTTGTGTTAAGGTCCTTCTAAGAAGCTTCTATCCTAGGCTTGCTACTGTGGTGTGTGGAGGGTCATTTGCCACTGCGTTAGTTCATGGGGCGTCTGTCTGACCTGCCCCGTTGGGTTAGGCGTCGCATTTGGTTATGCGAGATGGAATTGGTGTGCCCTTTACAATCCTCCAAATGGAAGTTATATTATGTAGGGATGATGATGGCTCGAGCGTACTTTGTTCAGTGATAGCGAATTTGTTTATTGTTTTTTTGTTTTTGTTTTTGCTTTCCCTTTTGGTTATAAACGCCTCGTGTTTCTCATGTCTTTCTTCTCGCTCGCCTTACCCTGCTCCTGCGTGGAGCGCAGCCTAGTGGGCAGATGCAGGAGTGTGGTAAAGGAGGGTGACGTGGGGTTACACAGACACATGGTGGTCATTTGCGTTTGTATGACACTGGAGAATTTTTCTGTTCATCTTCTGGCTAACCCATCCATTCTGTGTCCAGTGAGCGTCGTGAGATGGATATGGAGACAGATGGATAACAGCTAGACACTTAGAATAGATATATAAGATACGCCTGGAGTGGTTATATATATATATATATATATATATATTATATATATATATATATATATATATATATATATATATATATAAATATATATATATATATATATATATATATATATATATATATATATATATTTATATATATATATATATATATATATATATATATATATATATATATATATATATATATATATATATATATATATAGCAGGTGGGATTGCAAGAATTATTAATTTTTTTTAGAAAATTGAGAAATTCTAACCAGGAAGGCTATGCTTCTAGGAACTTTGTAAAATAATTTTATTTTAGAAATGGGTCCATTTATTTTTCCAGGGGGCCATTAAGATAGCTTGAATATTTATAAATATTATTTATTTATTTTGACTGTCGAATAGCTTTTCTAACCCACACTTTTCAACAAGGCAGTTCGACATGTTAGCCAGGCAGTAAGGGTCGTTCCGTCATGCTGAAAAAGAAAAAAATAAGGAATAAGAGAAAAATTACATTTCCCACTCAACCATGTTACATTTTCATTGAACTCTAATTTCCCTGTCGGGTTTTAGCCACATGCTGGTCAAATTCATTAATAAAGTGAGGTGATGTATTTCTTTTCTTCTGTATGTTTGAACCATTTGAGTGATTTTGAACTTAGACTAAATTTCATTTGAAGTACAAGGATTAAAATTTATTTAATGCATGGCTTAATGGTTCATTTTGTTTTAGGTCACTTAAATGTAATTTAGAGTCCCGGTTAATTTCATGTGATTTTTTGAAGTTGTGAGAGTACATGATATTAATCACAAAATTTCTTTTTCTGTAAATGCAGTGAAATTACTTTTCGTTATAATCATTGTGGATTACTTTGAGCATTTGTGTAACGTTTTGAAAATTCCGGGGAAAAAAGATGTTTCGGTGTATATATATATATATATATATATATATATATATATATATATATATATATATATATATATATATATATATATATGTCTGTGTCTGTGGACTGTAATTATTCTGTTGCTTCGAATACAACTTCATTTTCTAGTTATGGTAAATATACCTTGTGAGAAATGATTACATAATATTCGTGTATATTGTAACTGGAATTATTTTGCAATTCCCTTCACTGTGACAATGTAATCCCAGGGTAACATAAATTGTTATATTTTTATTAAGCTGTTGATCTTGTTCGTAGTTTAGATGTCTATTATGTATGGATGTTTCTTAAATTGATTTTGGGAATATTCGCGCACGACGGTATATACGACGCTTGAACACGACGGTATACGACCCTTGAGCACGACGGTATATACGACGCTTGAACACGACGGTATACGACCCTTGAGCACGACGGTATATACGACCCTTGAACACGACGGTATACGACCCTTGAGCACGACGGTATATACGACGCTTGAACACGACGGTATACGACCCTTGAACACGACGGTATATACGACGCTTGAACACGACGGTATACGACCCTTGAGCACGACGGTATATACGACCCTTGAACACGACGGTATACGACCCTTGAGCACGACGGTATATACGACCCTTGAACACGACGGTATATACGACGCTTGAACACGACGGTATATACGACCCTTGAACACGACGGTATACGACCCTTGAACACGACGGTATACGACCCTTGAACACGACGGTATACGACCCTTGAACACGACGGTATACGACCCTTGAACACGACGGTATACGACCCTTGAACACGACGGTATACGACGCTTGAACACGACGGTATATACGACCCTTGAACACGACGGTATATACGACCCTTGAACACGACGGTATATACGACGCTTGAACACGACGGTATACGACCCTTGAACACGACGGTATATACGACCCTTGAACACGACGGTATACGACCCTTGAACACGACGGTATACGACCCTTGAACACGACGGTATACGACGCTTGAACACGACGGTATACGACGTTTGAAGACGACGGTATACGACGCTTGAACACGACGGTATATACGACCCTTGAACACGACGGTATATACGACCCTTGAACACGACGGTATATACGACGCTTGAACACGACGGTATACGACCCTTGAACACGACGGTATATACGACCCTTGAACACGACGGTATACGACGTTTGAAGACGACGGTATACGACCCTTGAGCACGACGGTATACGACCCTTGAGCACGACGGTATACAACCCTTGAACACGACGGTATATACGACCCTTGAGCAAACAGGACGACACGACATTTGAGTACAACGGCAATACCCATGAGGCCCGGTGCTTCGGCCCGTTGCGCGCACGTCGTAACGACCATCAATATATACGATGGTCTGGTTATTGACCGCGTCCTCAGTGAAAGGTCAGGTCATAACCAACGTACGTAAACAAAAGGGGTCGCGCTCAATCAACAAGTCGTGCGTTGCGACGTCCAAAAATCAAACTGAAATGACATAGATTTTTTTTTTGAATTAACAGTCGAGTGTTTTGGTTGAAACTATGAGATTATTAGACCTGTTGTTATTACAAGCCTTCCTTGTAATGTGGGGGGACTTTAACGACTCCTTCTTTAATCACCCCATCCGTAGTTCTAGAGGGTTCCATTTCGCCAACGTACATATATATATATATATATATATATATATATATATATATATATATATATATATATATATATATATATATATATATTTTTTTTATCGGCGTCTCCCAAATCGCTATGGTTGTAGAACAACAACAACAACAACAACACCCCCCCCCCTCACAACACCCCCCACCCCCCCTCCTCTTCCCCCACCACCACCACCACAACCCTAAGTTTCACAGACCGTGTTTCCTTATTAGTGAATAGAATGAAGAGGAGTTGTGTAGTGTTGGTGGAGAGAATCGAGACCCCCATCTCTCTCCATAACATTATGGTGGTGTGTGTGTGTGGCTTGATAGATGGGATATATATATATATATATATATATATATATATATATATATATATATATATATATATATATATATATATAAATATATATATATATTGGAAAGGATCACAATTTTGCGCGTGTCTCCCCTGATGTGATTATTACACGAAAGTGCACTTGGGAACTTTTCGTGTTTCATTTTCCCCGTGGACTCATAGGAATATATATATATATATATATATATATATATATATATATATATATATATATATATATATATATATATATATATATATATTCCTGGGTCTAATGCTAGAAATAGCGTCTAATCTTAGCACGGGGAGACAGACAAGGAAGAGGCTACACACACACACACACACAGTATGTGTTATTTCCCCGTAAGAGGCTACATACACACACACACACACACACACAGTATGTGTTATTTCCCCGTAAGAGGCTACATACACACACACACACACACACACTGTGTTATTCCCCCGTAAGAGGCTACACACACACACACACACACACACACACACACACACACACACTATGTGTTATTCCCCCGTAAGAGGCTACACACACACACACACACACACACACTCACACACACACACACACACACACACTATGTGTTATTCCCCCGTAAGAGGCTACACACACACACACACACACACACTCACACACACACACACACACACACACGCACGCACAGTATGTGTTATTCCCCCGTAAGAGGCTACACACACACACACACACACACACTCACACACACACACACACACACACACGCACGCACAGTATGTGTTATTCCCCCGTAAGAGGCTACACACACACACACACACAAACACACACACACACACACACACTATGTGTTATTCCCTTGTAAGAGGCTACACACACACACACAGTATGTGTTATTCCCCCGTAAGAGGCTACACACACACACATAGTGTTATCCCCCCGTTATTTTCCGTGTTATGTTCATACTGCTGTGCTCCTGACTTTAAACCTAAACACGCTGGTTCAATGATCGCTGAGATGTGCGCTCGCGGTTGCCGGCCAACCACTTTAACCCGGCCATTTTTGCACCGCGGTGTGTGTGTGTGTGTGTGTGTGTGTGTGTGTGTGTGTCGGTTGTATATATATATATATATATATACTGCTCTTTGTATAATCGTCTATAGGGTGCGAAGGAGGGTAAGGTGTGTGTGTGTGTTTGAGTGTGTGTGTGTGTCATAGGGCGAAGGCGAGTTCCGTGGCGTCCAGCAGACCCAGGTTGTAAAAAAAAAGATTGAGAACGGTAAATGGGGTAGGTGGCGCGACGTGGGCAATGCCTGAGAGAGACAAGTATGTGCGGTATTTTCGCTATGCTAATGTCGGCCAGGGATTCCAGCTTCCCATTTTCTTTTTTTTTTTTTTTTTTTTTTTTTTTTTTACGGCGAAGTCATTTGACGAGCGCGCTTCATCTCTTCTGCTGCTCCTCCTTCGGCACACGGTTCTCAGAGAGAGAGGTGTGTGTGTGTTGTGTGTGTGTGTGTGTGTGTGTGTGTGTGATGGGTGTGTGGGGTGTGTGTGTGTGTGTCAGCATTGGCTATAGTCCTTCCTTCATTGCTGACGGTGGGTTTTGGGGAGCGTCTGTGGGGGAAGGGGGGGTCTGGGCTGACGTAGGGGGGGAGGGAGGGGCTTAGGCTGACGTGGGGGGAGGGGGGGCGGCCCTAGGCTGACGTGGGGGGGGAGGGGGGTTAATGTTAACAAGGAGAGTTGGGGGGGGTGGTTAGGTTAGGCGATTTCACCAGACCATATACCGAAACTGGCCAATGGGCTGCGGGCCCGCGTGACGTCATCGCTTCGGAAGAGGGGGGGGGGCGGAGTTGTCGTTGTTGTTGTTGTTGTTGTTTTTTCCCATAAAGTTAACCTTATGATCCCATACATTCGTCGTCCCCCCCCCCCCCCTCGCCCCTCATTCATCATAAGAAGAAACACTAAATAAACCAACCCTCCCCCTACCCTCCTTCCCCTTCCCTCCTCTCCCCTCCTCTCTCTCTCTCTCCCACACACACACACACACACACACACACACACACACACACACACACACACACACACATACCCCAGGCTGGGTGGCTAGACAACCCAGAAGTGGGGGAGGAGGGGAGGGGAGGGAGAGAAAAAGCTCTCCTCCTCCTCCTCCTCCTCCTCCTCCTCTTCCTCCTCCTCCTCCCCCCCTCTCCCTTACACCCCCCTCCTCCCCCCACACATACTCAGAGGGGGGGGAGGGAGGATTGCAGAGAAAAGCTTGTGGCGGGGGGGGGGGGGTGATGAAGACATAGGGCAAGAAGAGGGTCGGAGTGAGTTGGGGGGTCGAGGGTGGCGAGCGAGTGAGCGGGAGATTAAAAACGAAACCAAACTGAGTGAACCATAGATGGGAGGAATTTTCCATATTGCTGCAGCGCTTAAACCCCCCCCCCCCCCCACCACCACCACCGGTGAGAGAGAGAGAGAGAGAGAGAGAGAGAGAGAGAGAGAGAGAGAGAGAGAGAGAGAGAGAGAGAGAACGGCTCGCCTGAGCCGCCCCCGGAGTGTAGACAGTTGGGGTTACAGGTTTTTCATTCTTTAGCGTAGCGGTTCGTCCTCCTCCAGCAGGCACACAGAGGGAGAGAGAGAGAGAGAGAGAGAGAGAGAGAGAGAGAGAGAGAGAGAGAGAGTGGGGGCTGCTGGCTCTCGGGGTCTCCTACGCTTCCAACCCAAACACCCCCCTCCACCCACCCCCTACTCCACCCCTCTCTCTCTCCACCCACCCCTCCCTCTCCCTCTCCCTCCCTCCATCCCCTCCCTCCCCTCCAACGACTCCATGCCCACCTCCATAACTGTTTGGTAAACAGCCACCACCACTGACGCCTCTCTCTCTCTCTCTCTCTCTCTCTCTCTCTCTCTCTCTCTCTCTCTCTCTCTCTCTCTCTCTCTCTCTCCATACCGCTACTAAACTAGAGATAAAACGAAAGAAGAAAAAGAAGAATGAATCGAACGAGGAGGAAGATATATATATATATATATATATATATATATATATATATATATATATATATATATATATATACATACGCATCCCATCCCCCATACCCAGCACCGCAGAGGACCTCGTTACACACACACACACACACACTGAATTTTAACCCATCCTCCTCCCTCCACCTTCCCTCCTCCCTCCATCCCTCCGTCCCTGGCGGATAGATAGGGAGGGACTGTTCTCCTAGGACGACTTTACGTATCGGCGCCTAGCCTCCTCCTCACCTCCTCGAGGAAGAGGAAGAGGATGAGGAGGAGGAGGAGGAAGAGGATGAGGAGGAGGAGGATGAGGAGGAGGATGAGGAGGAAGAGGATGAGGAGGAGGAGGATGAGGATGGGTGCTGAGCGCCTACCCGAACGAAGGAATGTTATCGAGGTTAAGGGTGTAAAAAAGTTCGGGCCAGACGGTGGAACGCACTCGGGCTCACTTTCTCCCCCCGCGCAGCGCGGCACCGCATTCCGTACCACACTTTGTTTGTGTGCGTGCAAACCTCCCTCACCCTCACCCTCCCTCACCCTCCCTCCCTCCCTGGAGGAGGAGGAGGATGGAGGAGGAAGGAGGAGTCTTCTTCTTCTTCTTCTTCTTCTTCTTCTTCTTCTTCTTCTTCTTCTTCTTCTTCCACTGTGCTCAAGCGAAAACTGAGGCGGGAAGAAATTCCTCAGTGAGTGAGTGAGGCACAGTTACATTGATGTATTAAATAGCAAACGTTTTTTTTTTTTTTTTCTTTTTTTCTTCCTCTTCCCCCCTCCCTCCCCCCCACACTATAACGAATAGCATATGACTTGACTAATGCTAGTAGTTACGGGATTTATATATATATATATATATATATATATATATATATATATATATATATATATATATATATATATATATATTATAAGTATGGTGGAAGTCTACAAGTTCTTGTGGGTTGAGTACTGTCGTCTTGTGTTTCATTCCCTCCCCATCCCCTGCCCCACCCCTCTTGTGATCTCTATATTTATTTATTTCATTTATTGATGTATTTAATGTTCAGCGCTGAGGATGGGCCGGTAGCATCTCATTAATGGACTTTCATGATATTAATCATTATCCAATTTCGGTTTTTCTCTTCGCCTGGATCGTGAATTCACTCACACTCGAAGTGGAATTAGAAAGTACATGCAGTGGTTCTCGCTTGGCTGAACGAGGACCAGACGTGTGTGTGTGTGTGTGTGTGTGTGTGTGTGTGTGTGTGTGTGTGTGTGTGAGAGATGACTTAGTATTGATAGTCGGGGTAAAGGGTGTTGGGAACCCCCACCCCATGTGTTTATGTGTAAGTGTCGTGTTTGTATGTGTTATATGTGTGTGTGTTGTGTTTGTGTGTGTATATGTGTGTGTGTGTGTGTGTGTGTGTGTGTGTGTGTATATGTGTGTGTGTAATATGTGTGTGTTGTGTGTGTGTATGTTATGTATGTGTGCATGTTATGTGTGTGTGTGTGTGTGTGTGTGTGTGTGTATTTGTTGATGTTTTGTACGTCAGATATATTTTATGTGATGCTGTAAAGACAGCGATTATATCGCCTGGTTCAGCAGAATTTCGCTACACTTATGACAAGAGATGTCGATAAATAGATAACTGTTTGCTTGCCTCCGCTACATGACGGCCATGTCTTCATGTTTTCCTTTGAATCTCTATATATCTAAAACTCTGTAAGTAAATATGTGTAGTGTCGTGTTTGATTTACATTACAGTTTAAAAGTTACCTACCGCTCGCTGTCTTTTCCCGGTTAAACGGCCCATATTAATTGAGACGATATATATATATATATATATATATATATATATATATATATATATATATATATATATATATAACCTATTTCATGTGTGGCGGGGTGGCGACGGGAATGGATGAAGGCAGCGAGTGTGAATATGTACATGTGTATATATATATGTATATGTCTATATATATTTATGTATACGTTGAAATGTATATGTGCGTGTGGGGAAGTTTATGTATATACATGTGTATGTGGGTGGGTTAGGCCATTCCTCGTCAATTTCCTCGCGCTCCCTCGCTAACGCGGGAGACGGCGATTAGGTATAATAGAATGAACAAAATGAAAACCCAAACCTTAGTGATTATTGATGCCTGAGGTGAAAGATTATAGAAAAAGAAATATGACTTTGAGACTATTTGAGGCCGTGGAAGTCTTGGCCGGTATTACAGATAGGTTAGAGACAGGGGTGAACTGAGAGGGAGAGAGAGAGAGAGAGAGAGAGAGAGAGAGAGAGAGAGAGAGAGAGAGAGAGAGAGAGAGAGAGAGAGAGAGAGAGGAGGGAGGCACAAGTGGGCGGATGAGGACAGGGGCAATATCCGAACATGAGGGTCACCGGAAGTTCAGGGATGAAGGACGTTGGTGGCTCCCCCCGGATGTCGCCTGGGGGAGGGAGGAGGGTAAGGGGAGGGAGGGGGGAGCCCCTCACGTCTGGTGGTGAGGGGAGAGGGTAGGGGTAGGGGTGGGGGTGTTGGTGGTCGTCGTGTCTGGTGGTGAGGGAGAGGTTAGGAGAGGGGGTGTGGTCATGTCTGGTGGTGAGGGGGTGTGGGATGAGGGTATTGTCTGGTGGTGAGGGGAAGGTCATGTCATGTGAGGGGAAGGTCATGTCTGATGGTGGGGGTGGGTTATGTGATGAAGGGGGGAGGGGTGGGTGGGGGTAGTCATGTTATGCTGGTGTGATGGAGGAAGGTCATGTCTGATGGTGAATTGGAGAGACATGTCTTGTGGTGAGGAGGAGAGGAGAGGGGGGGGTGGGGGGGATGTCATGTCTGATGGTGAAAGATTGAGTCATATCTGGGGTTGGGGGAGGGAGTCATGTCTTATGGTGAGGGGGGAGGGGAGGAGGGGGAGGGGACGGAGTGTCATGTCTCTTGGTGTAGGGGGCGAAGGAATGTTTTGATGCATAGGGAGATGGGGGAGGGGAAGGGGAAGATGGGGGAGGGGAAGGGGAAGATGGGGGAGGGAGGAGGGGGATTGTGAGGTCAGTCTTTGATGAATGGGGAAGAGGGAGTACCCAAGTGTCATGGGTGGGGAGGGAGGGGAAATGTTTAATGGGGTTACCCTGGGGTGAGGGGTGAGGGGGGAAGAACAGAACAGTGTCTTGTGGGTGGTGGATGGGGCGGAAGGGGAGTATATGATGGGAAAAGGAAGGGGGCGTGTCTGATGGAGCGGGAGGGAAGATTAGAGAGGTGGGGTTCGTATCTGATTGGAGGCCGAGTGGAGGAGTTAGCCTGATTTTGGAGGGAGGAGTGGGAGACCGTTTGAAGGAGGAGGCAGTGAGAGGCACTGCAGTGGTGAGAGGCAGTAAGAGACAGAGAGGCACCTTGAAAATGGCAGTGGCGCGAGGTGCACCATCGGAAGACTGATGTGAAGTAATGAGGGAGAGGAAGGCTGGCGGGAGTGAGGAGGCGAGCGAGGCGAAGGTGTTGTCTCCCTCCTGACGGAGGAGGAAGAGGGTGGTAGCTCTGGGACGTCAGGTGTGTGTGTGTCTGTGTCTGTGTGTACTGCCTGGTGGAGCGTTAAGACCGTATGATAACATAGCATTTGGACTTCGTCCGAGGGGTGGGGTTTGATGGATGACGCCTCGCCGTTTTACCCTAAGTCGTAAGGGGTCGCTCGGACACACACATATGGTGTCGTAGCTACGTGGGTCGAGCGGTTGCGTCTCCTCGCTGGCACTCGAATGTTCCAGCGATCAAAACTATAGTGAGGAAAAAAGAGGAACCCCGTGCCTACCATCTCCGTTGGCCTGTTGGTTTAAGGGGGGCGCGTCCGTCCCTCCTCTCTCTCTCTCTCTCTCTCTCTCTCTCTCTCTCCTCTCTCTCTCTCTCTCTCTCTCTCTGCCCTTACGTAGGCCGGAACCCGTGGTCCAGTTCTTCCACCAAGGACCTCTCTCTCTCTCTCTCTCTCTCTCTCTCTCTCTCTCTCTCTCGTAACCACGTAGTTCTGTGGTACGTGTGGTGATGGGGCTCGTCGGTCCCCGGAGGCATGGGAGTGACTGGTGGGAATGGTGTCATGTGTGTGTGTGTGTGTGTGTGTGTGTTTGTGTGTACGTACTCGCACACCGTTCACCCTTTTCAGGTGACGGGATAATATAGATGAGTAAAAAAAAATAGACGAAGGGTGATTTAAGGAGGATCAAGTTTGTCTTCGTGTGGTGTTGGGTGAGGTTGGAACGGAGTGGAAGAAGGAGTTGAAACAGTTTCGAGTCTCAAGAGAGGTAAGAGTCTGCGCAAGTGATGGGGTAAATCTAAGCTTTGATTGATGGGGTACGTAGTGGATTTACCCATTCCCGTAGCCTCATGCCCTTGTCCCAGCGGTGGTTGCTTGATGAAGACACTCGACCCCTCTAATTGCCTTCAATACATGATTACCAATGCCTTTTACATATGCTAATTTTTGTATCAGTTCCTCACGGTGCCGTAACATAGATACACTCCATATTCACATCTGTAGGCAAGCTTGACGCTACAATCACCCACTGTTTTAATACCTTCACTTACCACAAAATACTCTTGGCTAATTGGTATCATTAGAGGTATACGTTGATAAGATCATGTCAGTAATTGGGAAATGTGAGGTTGTTGTATACTGGAACACTTTACGTAAGGAGGTGTGTAGGTGTATGATGTATGGCAGGAAGTAGAAGTGTCGTGGCTTACGTCTTTCTGTATCAATACCAGGGTTTTGTTTACATTTTCCTGTCCCTTCGTGTTGACATGAACCATTTATTGATTATTGCTCCTCGGTGTTACCAGACTCCGCCTGCAGTGAGGTGACGTCGCGAGTGGATAGAGGCCACCTTCAGGGAATGTGCGTCATCGTCTGCTGACGAAGGTGAGTGCTCTATCGTCGAAGACCCTCTCACTCCAAAGGGATCCATCATTTCCCGTGCTACTGGACGTAGCTCCTCCTTGGAGACAGAAGCTCCTGGAAGAAAAAGAAAAAGGGGGAGGGGGAGTGTGTATTTCTAGAGTAACTCCAGGACCCTTTTCAGAGAAAAAGGGGGACCTGGGGATAAAAAAAAAAACAGGACCCCATTTCAAGAAAGGGGTCCTAGGGGATAAAAAAACAGGACCCCTTTCTTACCCCTTTCAAGAAAGGGGTCCTGGAGGGGATACTACTTAAAGGTAAATGGTTGGTTCCTTCTCCATTTGCGTCCCCCACTCCGTTACCTCCTTGTTGGCCACCTCACCGCTGCTCATTCGCTATAAAGGCCATTACGAAATGTGTCGTAACGCTACCCACTTCTCATGTGACAGAGGCTCAGTTTCTATCAAATACTTGGCACATTTTGCCTTATAGTCTCCCTTTCCTCACACGCTTTGCTCCTCTCGTAATGTAGACTCGTGTATGTATACATATTTTTTTTCGCGTTCTGGTCTCCGACTAGTGTCGGAGGTCCTCCTCAGGTATACTCAGTGTCGGAAGGTCCTCCTCAGGTATACTCAATGTCGGAGGTCCTCCTCAGGTACTAGTGTCGGAGGTCCTCCTCAGGTATACTCAATGTCGGAGGTCCTCCTCAGGTGCTAGTGTCGGAGGTCCTCCTCAGGTGCTAGTGTCGGAGGTCCTCCTCAGGTATACTCAGTGTTGGAGGTCTTCCTCAGGTATACTCAGTATCGGAGGTCCTCCTCAGGTATACTCAGTGTCGGAGGTCCTCCTCAGGTATACTCAGTGTCGGAGGTCCTCCTCAGGTATACTCAGTGTCGGAGGTCCTCCTCAGGTACTAGTGTCGAAGGTCCTCCTCAGGTATACTCAATGTCGGAGGTCCTCCTCAGGTACTAGTGTCGGAGGTCCTCCTCAGGTACTAGTGTCGGAGGTCCTCCTCAGGTATACTCAATGTCGGAGGTCCTCCTCAGGTATACTCAGTGTCGGAGGTCCTCCTCAGGTATACTCAGTGTCGGAGGTCCTCCTCAGGTACTAGTGTCGGAAGGTCCTCCTCAGGTACTAGTGTCGGAGGTCCTCCTCAGGTACTCAGCACCCTCAGGCACTTACCTCCTCCTCGGTGACACGTGTGTGTGTTCCATCTTGAGTGCTGGGTGGTGACCACCCTACCCCCTATTTTCTTCCCAAGTGGAGATCCATGAATGACTGGAAGGTGGGTGTTATTTTTTTTCCCAGTTCCTGGGACTCTGCTCCCGTACGTGTGAGGACGCCCATCTCGTCCTCTGTGGCGTCTCGTACCACGACTGATTCTGACACCAGGGGCGCCGCCCGCCGCCCGCCCTCGGTAGAGCGGAGAGGACGTGGTTGTTCGCTCATTACAGCGGAGAGGACTTGGTTGCTCACTCATTGGAGCGGAGAGGACGTGGTTGTTCGCTCATAGTAGCGCGGCGATGACGTGGTTGTTCATTCATTAGAGCGGAGAGGACGTGGTTGTTCGCTCATAGTAGCGCGGCGATGACGTGGTTGTTCATTCATTAGAGCGGAGAGGACGTGGTTGTTCGCTCATAGTAGCGCGGAGAGGACGTGGTTGTTCGCTCATAGTAGCGCGGAGATGACGTGGTTGTTCGCTCATAGTCGAGCGGAGAGGACGTGGTTGTTCACTCATAGTAGAGCGGAGAGGACGTGGTTGTTCACTCATAGTAGAGCGGAGAGGACGTGGTTGCTCACTCAGAACAGCGGAGAGGACGTGGTTGTTCACTCGTATAACAGCGGATGGGATGTGGTTGTTCACTCATATCGGAGAGGACGTATTATTATTATCATTATTATTATAGTTATTATTATTATTATTATTATTATTATTATTATTATTATTATTATTATTATTGTTGTTGTTGTTGTTGTTGTTGTTGTTGTTTTTTGCCATAATTCAAAGATTGATTATCGAAATTCATTTGCAAGCAATGCGTGACTTACAGTCGGCCATTTTGTGAACGTTCTGTGTAACGTACACTGATAAACAACAGCATAGACACAATGGCATAGACACAGAGGGCATAGACACAGTGGCATAGACACAGAGAGTATAGACACAGAGAGCATAGACACAGTGGCATAGACACAGAGAGTATAGACACAGAGAGCATAGACACAGTGGCATAGACACAGTGGCATAGACACAGTGGCATAGACACAGTGGTAAGGACCCCATGTGTATAACACGGAGGGCCCAGTTACCTCGTCACCACTGGAGCGCCACTGTTGTTGAACCACCTATAGCGCTCATGAAAATCCCTTCTGATACTTTTTATATAAGTTTGAAATCCTGATGTCTGTTGTCAAATGATATAAGATAAAAGTAAGATGTCTATAGGGTCGATTTACATACCAGATACAAAAATGAAGTTCTTTATGGCTAGAAATTAAATCATGGTGTAGCAGACTCTTCTCTCCCCCTGGTGGGAGAGTGAGGAGGTGTCATGGTTTTGCGGTAGACCTGCTCTCACTGGCCGCTTCCTGTGTTGGCATGGTATGAAACCTAACCGACAAGGACTCAACCCTCGCGCCAGGTAATGAGATATAGCGCGCGCATGCTCGCACTTCGACGTCATCTCTCCTGCATAGGTGTGTGTGTGTGTGTGTGTGTGTCTGTGGGGTAGGGTGAAGTAGAGGGGATATCTAGTGTAAGAGGAGGAGGAGGAGGGGGGGAATTTGGAGAGGGGGTGGGAGTGTTGGTGGTGGTGGTGATTTACCCCCTTCTTCTTCCTCCCCTCCCTCCCTCCCTCCCTCCCTCCCTCCCTCCCTCCCTCCCTCCCTCCCTCCCTCTCCCATCGGCGGTGTGGCACATACCTGCGGTCCACGCCAATCATCCCCCCCCCCTCCCTCTCCTCCTTCCCTCCTTCCCTCCCTCTCTCCCTCCCTCCCTCACAGTCACATTGGAGAGGGAGGGGAGGTAGATGTTGAAGAAGGGAGGGAGTAGAAAATAGAAATCAACGACTACCTCCACCACCACCACCACCACCACCACCACCACCGGTGTAGTGATCTCCAACAGACAGTGTTGGAGAGAACAGACCTCCAGTACGATAAAGATTGAGGAAAAAAAGGAAAGAATAATAAGTCAGGGGCTAATACCAAATTCAGACACCCGTGATATATACGTTCGAAAATCACACGCGAAGAAGACTGAATCTGTCTTCAACAAGCTTGTGGAGGGGTTTAGTTAATGTCTAAACCCACCACAACAGGTGTAGACCACTGTTTTCCCCCCACTTCTAACTTGACCGTATATAGATATCTAGGACGTCCCCCGTTTTCTAGTAGATGTCTGTTAGTTATTTAGAGGGGGGGTTTTACACAAAGGACGAAAGGTACGAACAATCCCGTCTTCAAAACCCAATTTGAAAATGACCCGACCCTTTGAAAGAACCTACAATACACGGGAGTGAAATGATAATGGTATATTACCCTTTTCAAAGGTCTTCGCCATCTTGTCATTATTTGCCACGCACCCTTTTAAGAAGTTATCGGTACGAAACATACATACGATTAGTTAACGCTTCAAGTGGATGTGTGTGTGTGTGTAGAAGGTAAGTAAGATTCACTGATGGTGGTAGAGTCAGTATGTCTTTGGCAAAGTAGGTGAACCACCTCTGCATTTCTAATCGCTCTAGAAGAGAGAGAGGAGGAAGGTGTGGAAGTGTAGTAGCGATCGCCTGAGACATTGGAATGAACTATTCAGTTGTACACAGAGACATTGGAATGAACTATTCGCTTGTACACAGAGACATTGGAATGAACTGTAACAAGGGGGACACAATCAAGGCTTTTGAAGAAAGTATGGACAAGCGGCCACAAGTGTGAATCGTTACATGCTGGACATACCTATATTTAACCCAAGATATTCGCTTTAATGTCTTCCACTACGAATTTTCCTCCGTAATAATGACCCCTGAGCATGGCAACGTCTTCAGCATTCCCCCTTCGCTTCCAGGGGTCCCACAAGGTAGCGCCCTGGCACCACCACATATTAATTCCTTACGCCAGTCGACACTCCACTCTCACAACAAGGGACTTGCGTACATTCGCCTACAGAGGAACGCAGCCCTTGATACATCGTCACGCTGTGTCGTTAGATGCGTGCGGACGAAGAAGCAGGGATGCAAGGGACTTGCGTACATTCTTCTACAGAGGAACGCAGCCCTTGATACATCCTCACACTGTGTCGTTAATTGCGTGCGGACGAAGAAGCGGGTATGCCAGGGACTGGACAATTGGACAAGAAACATTAAGTTTCACAATGGTGGGTCTTAAGGGGGAATCAAACTTGGCCCCCCCTTCCCTCCTGTAGCAGCATCTTAAGAGATGTAGAAATGTTAGGCCATAAATTAACAGTCGAGGTGTTTTAAGACGATTTTAACCAGAGAGTTAACATGGGGTGGAGTCTATCCTCGACAGAGAAAGGGGTGTTAAAACCCTCACATCTGATGTGGAAGAAGACTTTGAGCCATCGTAAGCAGAAGGTAGTGAGAATATACAGTAGCTGGCCCTGAGCGTGCTATGATATATCCCCCTGCCCCACACACACACACTCAAAACACCGAACGACACTCAAACACCGAACGACTTTCCTCCAAACGAGACAACAAACCACGTACCGCTTGTTAACAGGCGATCACACACCAGCTATTTAGCATTTAGACTTTGGAATAGTACCCTCCTCGAAGGGGGACAGGACTCGAGCCCCATTGGTAAAGGCTGCATCAAATTCATATTCTGTAAATTGGGCGTCGCAATTACCCCCATTTGGTTATCATAAATTGGGTAAATTACTGTGTCTCGATATTTTTTTTTTTATAGAAATTCTATCTTAGTCGTAAGTAAAGCGAGCCGGAGTTAGACCTATTGAGCCAGTATCGAACCTCGCCTTTGCAAGGGGTTCAAACGAGATATATTTATTTATTTCTCCTTATCAGTGGTTATCTTTCTTTCTCCTCTCCCCCCCTCGGAGTTTATTTTGTCCCTTTGAAGTCCAGCCATTGGGTTCCTCTCGCTGCCTCCTGCGCCGAAACCCTGGTTTGAAAATGGCCAAGTATTTTGGGATGGTCCAAGTTGGTGGTGATTTTGTACCTTCTGCACCAGCTGTAGGTTTGGGATGGTCCAAGTTGGTGGTGATTTTGTACCTTCTGCACCAGCTGTAGGTTTGGGATGGTCCAAGTTGGTGGTGATTTAGCACCTTCTGCACCAGCTGTAGGTTTGGGATGGTCGAAAAGCTGGTGGTGATTTTGTACCTTCTGCACCAGCTGTAGGTTTGGGATGGTCGAAAAGCTGGTGGTGATTTTGTACCTTCTGCACCAGCTGTAGGTTTGAGGTCTGTCTATTTGTGGGTTTTTATATTACCTTAATATTTAGTCATGCTTTTCCTTCGTTTTGCTTATGAATATATACATAAATCATATATATATATATATATATATATATATATATATATATATATATATATATATATATATTTTATACTTTGTCGCTGTCTCCCGCGTTTGCGAGGTAGCGCAAGGAAACAGACGAAAGAAATGGCCCAACCCCCCCCCCCCCCCATACACATGTATATACATACGTCCACACACACAAATATACATACCTACACAGCTTTCCATGGTTTACCCAAGACGCTTCACATGCCTTGATTCAATCCACTGACAGCACGTCAGCCCCGGCATACCACATATATATATTCTTTTCTTTTTCTTTCGTACTATTCGCCATTTCCCGCGTTAGCGAGGTAGCATTAAGAACAGAGGACTGGGCCTTTGATGGAATATCCTCACCTGGCCCCCTTCTCTGTTCTTTCTTTTGGAAATTAGAAAAAAAAAAAAAAAATATATATATATATATATATATATATATATATATATATATATATATATATATATATATATATATATTCCTATGAGTCCACGGGGGAAAATGAAACACGAAAAGTTCCCAAGTGCACTTTCGTGTCATAATCACATCATCATCAGGGGAGACACAAGAGAGAAATATAACAGTCAGTTGATATACATCGAAGAGACGAAGCTAGGACGCCATTTGGTAAACATATGATTGTCCAAAATATATATATATATACATCAAAAAGGTATACTTAGGTGTTTGTGCAATTCTTAGGTTCTAAATAACCTTTGTGCCAATATGGAGTGGATTGAAATGTATATAAAGAGAATGATGATTAGTATTGGCGACTGGTTAAACATAGATAAAATCATTCGTGTCAGAATTTCTTTATTTGATTATCTATCGATTGATAATTATGATCCGTTAATGACACATCTGTGTTTATTAGAGTCCTAGATTAATTTATACAGGAACCTCACGCCCACCACCCCATTTTCTTCCCATGTGCTCCTTTGCAGACCCACAACGCTGCGCTACGTCCAGCTGCAGGGGAAGGATCGGGGTTCATTCTAGTGTTCACTGGACAAATATTGAACTCCCGGTCATTTAGCCTGCGTAACCCTCCTGCCGGCGGAAGTAGTCCGGTAACACCCGTTTGACTGGCTGAGACATGTACGCACCGAATCACGTCATTGCCTTAGTTTGATTTTGGGGGTTAATTGGTGATTAACGATGGTTGGAGTGAGATGAGTCTGATGACCATGTTTGCAGTGGCGTGCGGTCAGCCAAATTCATCTACGCATTGCCCGGATCCCCAGCTGTGACGCACAAACAGCTTCGACGTGCGTAAAGTGGTTACGCGTGTGTGTGTGTGTGTGTGTCTGCGTATTGCAGGGGTTTGACGCAGATACGTGTGTGTGTGTGTGTGTGTGTGTGTGTGTGTGTGTGTGTGTGTGTGTATTGCAGGAGGTTGACGCAGATATGTGTGTGTATGTGTGTGTGTATGTGTGTGTGTATGTGTGTGTGTGTGTGTGTATGTGTGTGTGTGTGTGTGTGTGTGCGTATTTGCAGGAGGTGCGTAGACAGCGTATGATTGTAGACAAATATCAGGGGTTTGAACTCCACTTATGTGTGTGTCTTGAGAATTTTTTTTTTAGGGGGGGGTAGGTCTCTCTCGCTCTCTGGGGCTGTGTGATAGGTACGACCCCTGAACACGGTGAGAGTACGACCCCTTAGGTATAACATCATTGCTTTGACCTTACTAAGGCCTCTTGACCTGAGAAAGGCCCGACACCCGAGGGTCGTACCGTCGTGTTCATCAAGGGGTCGTACCGCGGTCGTACTCAAGGGATGGTACCGTCTTTTTAATAGGTCGAACCGTCGTATTTTTCATGGGTCGTACCCAAAGGGCTCGTACCGTGGTCGTGTTGAAGGGGGGTCGTACCGTCGTGTTTCAAAACACATGGCACCGAAGGGTCTTACCGTCGTTTTTTTCACGTGCCGTGCCGTGGTCGTACGCTCGAGGGGGTCGTACCTTCGTGTGTTCTTTCTCTCGCGGGGTCGTCGTACCGTGGTCGTGCTCTAGGGGGGGTGGGGTCGTACCGGGTGGTGGGAACGTCTTGGCCAATAAGAATGCGGTAAATGATAACAAATTGTCATCCCATTAGACGAAGTTAGGGTTATTATATATATATATTGGACAATCACATGTTTACCAGATGGCGTCCTAGCTTCGTCTCTTCGATGTATATCAACTGACTGTTATATTTCTCTCTTGTGTCTCCCCTGATGATGATGTGATTATGACACGAAAGTGCACTTGGGAACTTTTCGTGTTTCATTTTCCCCGTGGACTCATAGGAATATATATATATATATATATATATATATATATATATATATATATATATATATATATATATATATATATATATATATATATATATATGGATAGAGCCAGGTTAGGAGGAGGGAAGGGGGGAGGGAGGGGTATATAAGGATGGGGTCCCTCCCTCTATCCTACGAGGGAGCACTGAACTCCCTCACCTCCTCCCTCCTCCTCCCTAACCCACCCACCAACCCTCCCTCCCTCCCTCCCTAACTCCCTCCTCCTCCTCCTCCTCCCCCCAACTTTAAATCCACATTACTTGCCTTTCATTACCCCGGCGGTGCGGCGGGCCAGTAAGGTGGGTAATCCCGTGTGTGGGCAGGGTTGTGATGAGCCTTATGGTCGTGGGGTTGTCAGGTTGTGGTGTTGGGCTGCAGGCTAGCCTGGCCTCCATCCATGAGGGAACAGCGCACATCCCTCGCCATAATTTGCGTCATGAAAATGGAGAGTTGTCGGGTTTTTTTTTTTTTTATTTCCTTCTTATTCTACACGACGGGTTGAGACAGCAGGCTGCATATAATGCATATATCCGGAGGCGAATGCACGCATGATGCACGGAGCGGCCGCCAATCAGCGGCGGTATGCGCCACCTACGCCCCGCCCATTTTTCCGCCGTCCTTGCGCGCCATTGGCCGAGCGGGGTCACGTGCCCGGGCCGGGAGCGGTGATTGGCCTGTGCATTCTACCAGCGGCTGATTCAAATTGCAGGAATGTGACTTCCATGTATATAAAGACACGGACCTTTGCGCGGGTAAGGTCCCTGCCCGTAGTTTCCACGCCACGAGCAAGAGGAGAGGACCGGGAGGTATATAAATGGCTATATAAATCCCCGCTTCCACTGCCTGTAGGAGGAAATAATGATATAACAGAGTCTGTGGACAGTTCGAACGCCCCCATGGTGGACGGAGGTAGTGGCTAGTGGCGGCGGCGGCGGTGGCGGCGGCTGGCTGGTGGCGGCGGCGGCTCTCGGGGTGTGTGCGTGTGTGTGTGTGTCTGTGTGTTACTCACTCAGTAATGGTAGAATATATAGTTTTTTTCTTATTTATTTTCTCTGTGTGTGGTTAATGTGGTAGTGGTAGTGGTAGTGGTTGCTGTGGCATACACACACACGCAAACTACCACTACTACTACTACTACCACTACTGTAAGTGGTGGTGGTGTGTATACATGGTGTATCATTGCCACTAGTACGCCACTTAAAAGGGTGCTACACCCACTAGCATGTGTGCCTGTTGCAACACCCACTGCTACCAC
Organism: Panulirus ornatus; assembly: GCF_036320965.1. Taxonomy (NCBI): domain Eukaryota; kingdom Metazoa; phylum Arthropoda; class Malacostraca; order Decapoda; family Palinuridae; genus Panulirus; species Panulirus ornatus. Next base: position 440,003 of record NC_092250.1, on the reverse strand, counting down.
TACCATAGGTGGTGGTGGTGGTGTGTATACATGGTGTACCATTGCCACTAGTACGCCACTTAAAAGGGTGCTACACCCACGAGCATCCGTGCCTGTTGCTACACCCACTGCCATATTTACTGATGTATACACTGTGTGCTACCAGGTCCTCTACCATACCTATTGATACACCCACTGCTATACCTGTTGCCATACCCACTACCATACCTGTTGCTATACCCACTGCTATACCCGTTGCTACACCCACTACTATACCCTATGACATTCCACTACCATGCCTATTGCCACAGCCACTACCATACCTGCTGCCACACCCACTACCATGCCTTATGCCATCTACTACCATACCTATTGTTACACCCATTACTATACCTACTACCACACCCACTACCATACCTACTACAACACCCACTACTATATGTGTAGTCACACCCATTAACACACTTGTTTGCCACCCACTACCATGCCTTTTGCTACACTCACTACCATACCTGTTGCTGTACCCATTATCTTACCTTAGGCCAGTCCGCTACCATACCTATTGCCATAATCATTACCATACCTGATACCACACCCACTACCATATGTTTTGCCACACCCACTGCCACTCATATTGCCACACACACTCCCATACCTGCTGCCACCTACTACCATACCTGCTGCCACATTCATAACCATATCTGTTGCCACACACACTCCCATACCTGCTGCCACACCCACTACCATAACCACTTCCACACCCTCTACCATACCTAATGCAACACTCACTACCATGCCTGCTGCTACACCCACTACCATAATTACTGCCACACCTGCTACCATATCTTCTGCCACACCAACTACCATGGCTACTGCCACACCCACTACCATAACCACTTCTACACCCTCTACCATACCTAATGCAACACACTACCATACTCTGCCACACCCACTACCATACTCTGCCACACCCACTACCATACTCTGCCACAACCCACTACCATACTCTGCCACACCCACTACCATACTCTGCCACACGCACTACCATACTCTGCCACACCCACTACCATAACCACTACCACACCCACTACCATATCTACTGCCACACCCACTACCATACTCTGCCACACCCACTACCATACTCTGCCACACCCACTACCATACCTACTGGCCACACCCACTACCATACTCTGCACAACCACTACCATACTCTGCCACACCCACTACCATACTCTTCCACACCCACTACCATACTCTGCCACACCCACTACCATACTCTGCCACACCCACTACCATACTCTGCCACACGCACTACCATACTCTGCCACACCCACTACCATACTCTGCCACACCCACTACCATACTCTGCCACACCCACTACCATACTCTGCCACACCCACTACCATAATTACTGCCACACCTGCTACCATATCTTCTGCCACAACCACTACCATACTCTGCCACACCCACTACCATACTCTGCCACAACCCACTACCATAACCACTACCACACCCACTACCATAACCACTACCACACCCACTACCATACTCTGCCACACCCACTACCATAATTACTGCCACACCTGCTACCATATCTTCTGCCACACCAACTACCATACTCTGCCACACGCACTACCATACTCTGCCACACCCACTACCATAATTACTGCCACACCTGCTACCATATCTTCTGCCACACCAACTACCATACTCTGCCACACGCACTACCATACTCTGCCACACGCACTACCATACTCTGCCACACCCACTACCATACCTATTGATACACCCACTGCCATATTTACTGATGTATACACTGTGTGCTACCAGTCCTCTACCATACCTATTGATACACCCACTGCCATATTTACTGATGTATACACTGTGTGCTACCAGTCCTCTACCATACCTATTGATACACCCACTGCCATATTTACTGATGTATACACTGTGTGCTACCAGTCCTCTACCATACCTATTGATACACCCACTGCCATATTTACTGATGTATACACTGTGTGCTACCAGTCCTCTACCATACCTAATGCAACACACTACCATGCCTGCTGCTACACCCACTACCATACCTATTGATACACCCACTGCCATATTTACTGATGTATACACTGTGTGCTACCAGTCCTCTACCATACCTAATGCAACACACTACCATGCCTGCTGCTACACCCACTACCATAACCACTACCACACCCACTACCATACTCTGCCACAACCCACTACCATACCTATTGATACACCCACTGCCATATTTACTGATGTATACACTGTGTGCTACCAGTCCTCTACCATACCTAATGCAACACACTACCATGCCTGCTGCTACACCCACTACCATAACCACTACCACACCCACTGCTACCACTACCATAGGTGGTGGTGGTGGTGTGTATACATGGTGTATCATTGCCACTAGTACGCCACTTAAAAGGGTGCTACACCACTAGCATGTGTGCCTGTTGCAACACCCACTGCTACCACTACCATAGGTGGTGGTGGTGGTGTGTATACATGGTGTACCATTGCCACTAGTACGCCACTTAAAAGGGTGCTACACCACTAGCATGTGTGCCTGTTGCAACACCCACTGCTACCACTACCATAGGTGGTGGTGGTGGTGTGTATACATGGTGTATCATTGCCACTAGTACGCCACTTAAAAGGGTGCTACTCCCACGAGCATGCGTGCCTGTTGCTACACCCACTGCCATATTTACTGATGTATACACTGTGTGCTACCAGTCCTCTACCATACCTATTGATACACCCACTGCTATACCTGTTGCCATACCCACTACCATACTCTGCCACACGCACTACCATACTCTGCCACACGCACTACCATACTCTGCCACAACCCACTACCATACTCTGCCACACGCACTACCATACTCTGCCACACCCACTACCATACTCTGCCACACGCACTACCATACTCTGCCACACGCACTACCATACTCTGCCACACCCACTACCATACTCTGCCACACCCACTACCATACTCTGCCACACCCACTACCATAATTACTGCCACACCTGCTACCATATCTTCTGCCACACCAACTACCATACTCTGCCACACCCACTACCATACTCTGCCACACCCACTACCATACTCTGCCACAACCCACTACCATACTCTGCCACACCCACTACCATACTCTGCCACACCCACTACCATAATTACTGCCACACCTGCTACCATATCTTCTGCCACACCAACTACCATACTCTGCCACACCCACTACCATAATTACTGCCACACCTGCTACCATATCTTCTGCCACACCAACTACCATACTCTGCCACAACCCACTACCATACTCTGCCACAACCCACTACCATACTCTGCCACACGCACTACCATACTCTGCCACAACCCACTACCATACTCTGCCACACGCACTACCATACTCTGCCACAACCCACTACCATACTCTGCCACACGCACTACCATACTCTGCCACACCCACTACCATACCTATTGATACACCCACTGCCATATTTACTGATGTATACACTGTGTGCTACCAGTCCTCTACCATACCTAATGCAACACACTACCATGCCTGCTGCTACACCCACTACCATAACCACTACCACACCCACTACCATACTCTGCCACACCCACTACCATACCTATTGATACACCCACTGCCATATTTACTGATGTATACACTGTGTGCTACCAGTCCTCTACCATACCTATTGATACACCCACTGCCATATTTACTGATGTATACACTGTGTGCTACCAGTCCTCTACCATACCTAATGCAACACACTACCATGCCTGCTGCTACACCCACTACCATACCTATTGATACACCCACTGCCATATTTACTGATGTATACACTGTGTGCTACCAGTCCTCTACCATACCTATTGATACACCCACTGCCATATTTACTGATGTATACACTGTGTGCTACCAGTCCTCTACCATACCTATTGATACACCCACTGCCATATTTACTGATGTATACACTGTGTGCTACCAGTCCTCTACCATACCTATTGATACACCCACTGCCATATTTACTGATGTATACACTGTGTGCTACCAGTCCTCTACCATACCTATTGATACACCCACTGCCATATTTACTGATGTATACACTGTGTGCTACCAGTCCTCTACCATACCTATTGATACACCCACTGCCATATTTACTGATGTATACACTGTGTGCTACCAGTCCTCTACCATACCTAATGCAACACACTACCATGCCTGCTGCTACACCCACTACCATACTCTGCCACACGCACTACCATACTCTGCCACACGCACTACCATACTCTGCCACACGCACTACCATACTCTGCCACACCCACTACCATACCTACTGGCCACACCCACTACCATACTCTGCCACACGCACTACCATACTCTGCCACACCCACTACCATACTCTGCCACACCCACTACCATAATTACTGCCACACCTGCTACCATATCTTCTGCCACACCAACTACCATACTCTGCCACACCCACTACCATACCTATTGATACACCCACTGCCATATTTACTGATGTATACACTGTGTGCTACCAGTCCTCTACCATACCTATTGATACACCCACTGCCATATTTACTGATGTATACACTGTGTGCTACCAGTCCTCTACCATACCTATTGATACACCCACTGCCATATTTACTGATGTATACACTGTGTGCTACCAGTCCTCTACCATACCTATTGATACACCCACTGCCATATTTACTGATGTATACACTGTGTGCTACCAGTCCTCTACCATACCTATTGATACACCCACTGCCATATTTACTGATGTATACACTGTGTGCTACCAGTCCTCTACCATACCTAATGCAACACACTACCATGCCTGCTGCTACACCCACTACCATACTCTGCCACACCCCACAGAACTTTTCTAATGGTTATACGCCAGGAAACGCCATCACATGCCCTGGTTCAATCCATTGACAGCGCGTCGACCCATTAGAACCACCATCGTTCAATTCACTCTATATTCCTTGCCCGCCTTTCACCCTCTGCATGTTCCGAGCAGGCCCCGATCGCTCAAAATCTTTTTCACTCTATCCTTCCACCTCCAGTTTGGTCTCCCACTTCTCCTCGTTCCCTCCACCTCTGACACATATATCCTCTCTATCAATCCTTCCTCTCATTATTATTATTATTATTATTATTATTATTATTATTATTATTATTATTATTATTATTATTATTATTATTCATTATTATTATTAATATTAATATTAATTATTATTATTATTATTATTATTATTATTATTATTATTATTATTACAGACCCTAAAAACAGGCTTAGGTATTTCATAATTGTAATATAACCAGACCTTAACTTTTTGTGCCCATATGCGCACATAAACATATCAACATATACATACATATACCTACACATACAGACATATACATATGTACGCATGTACGTATTCATACTCGCTCCCTTTATGTGTGTGTGTGTGTGTGTGTGTGTGTGTGTGTGTGTGTGTATTAGTCAAAGACAGATTTTGGCAAATTGATCAACTCAGTATGGCCATTTGGTCTAGTCTAGTTCGTGAAAGCCATTTATATACAACATACCCCCTCCCTCCCCCCCACTCTATAACATCATCCAGTGTGTCTATAGTTTATATAGACGACTGAGATCGAAATCGAGGTTAATATAGATATGTTTACCTGCTCGTATTGCATCTCATAGTTTGCCTTAACGAGGTGTTATGTGGTTCAAGGGCAGACAACTGCTTGTTCGCTCTATCGCCTAATTCAGAGGGGATATATATATATATATATATATATATATATATATATATATATATATATATATATATATATATATATATATATATATATATATATATATATATGGATTCTATGAGGGATAGATGGAACAAAATAGTGAAGGAATGGTAAGACATCTGTAAGCGATGGCTGAGCAATGTCGTATGTGTTTTTCGAGAAATATATATGATTTGTTAGATGTTCTTAGGGTGAGGGAAAGACGACTTGTTAGATGTTCTTAGAGTTAGGGAATCACGATTTGTTAGATGTTAGAGTTAGGGAAACGCGATTTGTTAGATGTTCTTAGAGTTAGGGAAACACGATTTGTTAGATGTTCTTAAGAGTTAGGGACTGACGATTTGTTAGATATTCTTAGAGTAAGAGAGAGAAGATTTGTTAGATATTCTTAGAGTAAGAGAGAGACGATTTGTTAGAAATTCCTAAGAGTAAGGGAGTGAAGATTAGGGCGTCTACCCTCCCTCCCTGTCTCCTTGCCTCCCTGTATCTCTCTCGTGTTGTGTATGAGAGAAAGGTTTTGATGTAGTGGCCTGTGTGTAGGGGGAGCGGCGCCCCAACCCTTCCCTGAGTCGCGTGGGGAAAGAATGGAACTAGTGACCAGGGGCCTCGGCCAAGAGGGACGACAGAATGATGCAGCTTCATCAAATGGCCGGTGGTGACCCATATCGTGGTGCACACTCAAGACATGGGAGACCTTAAACCTGTGTGGAGCTTTCTGTTGTGGTTTCTATAGACGTTTATTGATAGTAGTATTAGTAATAGAAGTAGTAGTAGTAGTAGTAGTAGAAGTAGTAGTAGAAGTAGTAGTAGTTGTTGTAGTAGTAGTAGTAGTAGTAGTAGTAGTAGTAGTAGTAGTAGTAGTAGTAGTAGTAATGTGTGTGTGTGTGTGTGTGTGTGCTGGAGGAGGATGGAGCCATCGCTAGGCCACTGGGAGAATCACTGGGTCGTGTTCGTAGTAGGTTAAGTGCTTCGTGAGTGTGCCGTTCGTGTAAAGACTCCAGGATTTCGTGAGCGTATATATATATATATATATATATATATATATATATATATATATATATATATATATATATATCAGGGGCCATTTACGAAATGGAAAGATGTGTTTGGCTCTTACACACAGGCACCGCCTCCCCCTCCCCCACACCCCAGGTTCCCACCACACCTCCCCCAGTTTTACCACATCAACCACCCCCCTCCTCCCTCTCCCCCCAGCTCCCCCTAGTACTGCCGCTCCACTACCCCCCTATCCTTCTCCCCCCTCCCTTCACCCCACGTCTCCACCCCAGTACTGTCACTCTCCACCCCTGCCACGTTTCCACCCCAGTACTGTCACTCTCCACCCCTGCCACGTCTCCACCCCAATACTGGCACTCCACACCCCACCACGTCTCCACCCCAGTATTGGCACTCCCCGCTGCCCACCACGTCTCCACCCCAGTACTGTCACTCTCCACCCCCACCACGTCTCCACCCCAGTACTGGCACTCCCCACCCCCACCACGTCTCCACCCCAGTACTGGCACTCCCCACCCCCACCACGTCTCCACCCCAGTACTGGCACTCCCCCACCCCACCACGTCTCCACCCCAGTACTGGCACTCCCCACCCCAACCACGTCTCCACCCCAGTATTGGCACTCCCCGCTCCCACCACGTCTCCACCCCAGTACTGGCACTCCTCTCCCCCACCACGTCTCCACCCCAGTACTGGCACTCCCCACCCCAACCACGTCTCCACCCCAGTACTGGCACTCCCCACCCCAACCACGTCTCCACCCCAGTACTGGCACTCCCCACCCCCACCACGTCTCCACCCCAGTACTGGCACTCCTCACCCCCACCACGTCTCCACCCCAGTACTGGCACTCCCCACCCCAACCACGTCTCCACCCCAGTACTGGCACTCCCCACCCCAACCACGTCTCCACCCCAGTACTGGCACTCCTCACCCCACCACGTCTCCACCCCAGTACTGGCACTCCTCACCCCAACCACGTCTCCACCCCAGTACTGGCACTCCCCACGTCTCCACCCCAGTACTGGCACTCCCCACGTCTCCACCCCAGTACTGGCACTCCCCACGTCTCCACCCCATTTCCCCTGCACTGCTCCTCCCCAGCGCCCCTGCTCACCCTTCTGGGGCCTCCTACCTTGGCCATTGGACCCCCCTAGCAGCCCCCCCTCCCCCCGCCCGCTCATCCCCCCCCCCCTCGGCCACCACCCCAGTCCCCCAGCCCACAACACAGCACCCCGGGGGGGGGGGAGAGGCTCCCCCCCCTCCCATCACCTCCCTCACACCCCTCCCCTCTTGGCCCCGGCTGTAGTCCCCCCCTCCCCTCCCTCCCCATCCTCCTCTCCCCCACCCTATCTTCTCCTCCCCTCCCCCTCCCCTCCCCGGGATTCCTCCTCCTCCTCCCCTCCCCCTCCTCCCCCCACTCCCCATTCCTCCTCCATCAACCAAAGGGCAGATCCCTCCCTTCTCTCTCCCCCCCCCCCACTCACTCCCCACTCCTCTCCTCACCCCTCCCCCCCCCCCCCCCGCGCGCGCGACCACAGTGCCAACAGCACAGACCCACGCCCCCTCTTCTCTTCCTCTCTTTCATCAAAAAGTCTTCACAGACACATCACACTATTCCTTAGCGTAAGGCCCCACTCCCCCCCACCCACCTATTGTGCCCCAGTGTGTGTGTGTGTGTGTGTGTGTGTGTGTGTGTGTGTGTATGTGTGTGTGTGTGTGTGTGTATGTGTGTGTATGTGTGTGTGTGTGTGTATGTGTGTGTGTGTGTGTGTGTGTGTGTGTGTGTGTATGTGTGTGTGTGTGTGTGTGTGTGTATGTGTGTGTGTGTGTGTGTGTGTATGTGTGTGTGTGTGTGTGTGTATGTGTGTGTGTGTGTGTGTGTGTGTGTGTGTGTGTGTGTGTGTGTGTGTGTGTGTGTGTGTGTGTGTGTGTGTGTGTGTGTGTGTGTATGTGTGTGTGTGTGTATGTGTGTGTGTGTGTGTGTGTGTGTGTGTGGCAGCCGAGCTCAGCCAGGCATTTTCGAAATGTTGTTATTTTGGTTCTCAATTTCTCTCCTTTTTCTTTTTTGATGGGGGAAGGGGGGAGGGGGAGAGGGAGTCGTCCAGTGGGTGTCGTAGATGGGGGGGGGGGAGGGGGGGAAGGAAGTCGTCCAGTGGGATGCCGTAGATGGGTGGTGGGGTGGAGGAGGGGGGGCCAGTCAGTCCCCCGAGAGAGAGAGAGAGAGCCCCCACCACGACAACGGTAGGTCGTACTACGTGCGACCCGTGTGGCTTAGGGGAAGGGGGGGGGGAGCCTTGGGGGAGGGGGTCGTACCACAACGCTTTTAAAAGGGGATCGTACCGCGATGCTTTCAAAAGAGGGGAGGGGGTCGTACCACGGTGCTTTCAAAAGAGGGGAGGGGGTCGTACCACAATGCTTTCAAAAGAGGGGAGGGGGTCGTACCACGGTGCTTTCAAAAGAGGGGAGGGGGTCGTACCACGGTGCTTTCAAAAGAGAGGAGGGGGTCGTACCACGGTGCTTTCAAAAGGGGAGGGGGTTGTACCACGGTGCTTTCAAAAGAGGGAGGGGTTCGTACCACGGTGCTTTCAAAAGGGGAGGAGGTCGTACCACGGTGCTTTCAAAAGAGGGAGGGGTTCGTACCACGGTGCTTTCAAAAGGGGAGGAGGTCGTACCACGGTGCTTTCAAAAGAGGGGAGGGGGTCGTATCACGGTGCTTTCAAAAGAGGGGAGGGGGTCGTACCACGGTGCTTTCAAAGAGGGGAGGGGGTCGTACCACGGTGCTTTCAAAAGAGGGGAGGGGGTCGTATCACGGTGTTATTAAAGGGGGGGGTCGTGACAAGGGTCGTTTTAGTCGTGTTCAGGTGTCTTCGCACCGTCGTGTTCGAGGGGTCGTACCAGTCGTCCTCAAAAAGGGGGGGGGTGGATGGTACGACGTACGACCAAGGGGCGTAAACGCCAGGTTCGTCTTGTATCATCGCTTGGAAAATGGGCGTCGGGAAGATGTAGAAAACGGGGTGCGAATCTAGGCTTCCAGAATATTCTCAAAATGTCGTGGAATATTCGGAGTTAGATATTGGGTGTTAGAAGACAGGTATTAGGTGTTAGATGGCGTTCCAGTGTCGTTAGATGTTAGAAGGCTTTGTTTGTTTGTTTGTTAGATGGATTACAGGGTTATTATGTGTTGTTTGTCGTGTGTGTGTGTGTGTTTGTTAGAGAGGCTTTGTTTGTTTGTTTGTTAGATGGATTACAGGGTTATTAGTGTTGTTTGTCATGAGATGTTAGATGGCGTTTCAGTCTCGTTAGATGTTAGAAGGCTTTGTTTGTTTGTTTGTTAGATGGATTACAGGGTTATTAATGTTGTTGTTTGTCGTGTGTGTGTGTGTGTTTGTTAGAGAGGCTTTGTTTGTTTGTTTGTTAGATGGGTTACAGGGTTATTAGTGTTGTTGTTTGTCGTGTGTGTGTGTGTGTGTGTGTGTGTGTGTGTGTGTGTGTGTTTGTTAGAGAGGCGATGTATAGAGATGTTTGCGTTTGTTTGTCATGGTTAGAGAAGGCGTATGATACAGGAGAGAGACAGGCAGCTCGCTGTATTTATGTACCCTGAGTACATATATACACGGCCATGAGCGTACCGTAACTACGCTATATCGAGTCTGGTGTGCGTATATTTGCGTGTATTTTCTCTATATTCCTTGTGTTACATTCATATAAAGAATATATATATATATATATATATATATATATATATATATATATATATATATATATATATATATATACACGTGTGTGTGTGTGTACGTTCGTGCGTGCGTGCGTGCGTGCGTGCGTACACATGCAGTGGGTGGAGGGGTGGAGGGATGCACCACTGGAGCGAACTCCACTTTAAAAAGTTCCGCTTTTTAGCAATTCCACTGAAGAACTCATGGAATGCGGATGTCGCGGGGGGGGGGGGGGAAGAAGCCGCCGGCGCAACAGTAACCCCGCTCTGTTGAGCAACAGGGACGACAACGCGGCGGCGGCGGCGGCTCTCCGTTAACGGGGAGGGAAGAGATTGGGGGGAGGAGGAGGAGGGGACGACGACAACACGTGGTGGTGTAGCGCGGCGCGGCAACGACCCCTCCACCCCCTTCCCCCCCCCTCTCTCTCTCCCCTCCTCCCTCACCTCTTCCTCCCTCCTCTCCTCTCCTCACCCCTCTTCTCCCCCCCCCTCTTCCCTATTCGCCCCCTTTTCAGTCGTCGTCTTTGGTCCGTTGCTCTCTCTCTCTCTCTCTCTCTCTCTCTCTCTCTCTCTCTCTCTCTCTCTCTCTCTCTCTCTCTCTCTCTCTCTCTCTCTTCTCGGTTCTACAGGTATCAGTTCGACCGGCCCGAAGAGCCAGTGGCCCCTGGACAACGCCTTTGAATTTGAATTAGATTCGACGTTTTATGTATATATATATATATATATATATATATATATATATATATATATATATATATATATATATATATATATTCCTATGAGTCCACGGGGGAAAATGAAACACGAAAAGTTCCCAAGTGCACTTTCGTGTCATAATCACATCATCAGGGGAGACACAAGAGAGAAATATAACAGTCAGTTGATATACATCGAAGAGACGAAGCTAGGACGCCATTTGGTAAACATGTGATCGTCCAAAACATCATGTTTTGGACGATCACATGTTTACCCTATATATATATATATATATATATATATATATATATATATATATATATATATATATATATATATATATATATGCCCAAGGAATTTGGATTAGATTCGACGTTTTTGTATATATATATATAAACGCCCAGGGAATTTGGATTACATTCGACATTTTTATGAATATTTAAACGCCCAAAGAATTTTGATTAAATTTTACGTTTTTTTCTCTTTTTTTCATTTAAACGCCCAAAGGAATATGGATTGAATTTTACGTTTTCTATATTTTCTCTCGTATTCTGTTTTCTGTTGGGCCGACGTGTTTATGATTTTTGCATAATAATTTGCACGTGTCGTGTCGGTCATTTAAAAAAAATATGTTTGTTCATGAGGTGGGGGTAGTTAGAGAGAGAGGTGATTCAAAGCTTGAGCTCGTTAGCTGGTGACGTAATTCGTTCGATTCGTTAGGAAGAGGTGATGCGGGTTGACCAATGATGAAAATGTAATTTTTTTTTTTCTTTCCCGTTTTTGTTTTCAGAAGTAAAGTCATCTTGTGTAGATGAGTGAACACACACACACACACACACACACACACACACACACACACACACACACACACACACACACACACACACACACACACACACACATATGTAAGAAGAACATTCTTATGTTCAGCACTGTGAACATGATGAACAGTCCTTGAACAAGGGCACAGCTAGGCCAATGAGGGAACAGCCCAGTTATCTGGTACAGTCAGGCTAAGTGGCATGTTAACTGCTGTATTACTGTAACTGTTCATCACCTCTTGTTCAGTCATGTTCATGTATACCACACGTACCTCACCTACATGTTCATCCACACTAGGGACCTATCCACTCAATCCTACCTTAATTATCTTCTTACGCTCATTTGTGATCAGTTAATTAGTTAACTATCGTTGTTAATTAGTTAACTATCATGATTAATTAGTTAACTATCATACTTAATTAGTTAACTAACATTATTAAATAGTTAATTATGGTTAATTAGTTAACTATCATGGTTAATTAGTTAACTGTCATAGTTGCTTAGTTAATTATCATGCTTAATTAGTTAACTATCATTGTTAATTAGTTAACTGTCATTGTTGCTTAGTTAATCATCATAGTTCATTAGTTAACTATCATAGTTCATTAGTTAACTACCATGACCTGACAGTTTTGTGCCATATCTGTAATGCCTCAAGTGTGTATTTTGCCAGGAGAGAATGGTTGCCAGAGTCCAATAAACCATAATTGATTTATTCATTTATTTATTTATGAATTTACATATACACACACATTCTGTGATGCTGTGTCTATCAGAGACTTATCTATCTGGATAGATCTTGATAGATAGATATTGATAGTCGTGGTTCTGTGGCTGGTCAGGCCCTAACAGCTCTGTAATTGGATAGCCATGTGACCCTAACGGGTGGGAAGGGCCCGTTTGACCTGACACCCCCCCTCCCTCAGGGTCAGGTCAAAAGGTCACACCCCCACCCCTACCTCCTCCTCCTCCTACCCCCTCCCTCGGCAAAGGTTCACACCGTCGTGTTCAACGCACGTCTCGTCGTGTTCAACGCCCGTTTCGCCCTGTTCAAAATGGTGTAGGGGCGACATAAATGATGGGAATTTATGTAAATGTATTTTTATTGTGTATTTCATGAATCTAGAGGGGGAAGATGAATTAGTGGTTGTATATATGGGATGGTAAAGTGAACCATGGTTGTATGTATGGTGAGGTAAAGTGAACCATGGTTGTATGTATGGTGAGGTAAAGTGAACCATGGTTGTATGTATGGTATGGTAAAGTGAACCATGGTTGTATGTATGGTGAGGTAAAGTGAACCATGTTTGTATGTATGGTATGGTAAAGTGAACCATGGTTGTATGTATGTTGAGGTAAAGTGAACCATGGTTATATGTATGGTGAGGTAAAGTGAACCATGGTTGTATGTATGGTAAGGTAAAGTGAACCATGGTTGTGTGTATGGTGAGGTAAAGTGAACCATGGTTGTATGTATGGTATGGTAAAGTGAACCATGGTTGTATGTATGGTGAGGTAAAGTGAACCATGGTTGTGTGTATGGTGAGGTAAAGTGAACCATGGTTGTATGTATGGTATGGTAAAGTGAACCATGGTTGTATGTATGGTGAGGTAAAGTGAACCATGGTTGTGTGTATGGTGAGGTAAAGTGAACCATGGTTGTATATATGGGATGGTAAAGTGAACCATGGTTGTATGTATGGTGAGGTAAAGTGAACCATGGTTGTATGTATGGTATGGTAAAGTGAACCATGGTTGTATGTATGGTGAGGTAAAGTGAACCATGGTTGTATGTATGGTAAGGTAAAGTGAACCATGGTTGTGTGTATGGTGAGGTAAAGTGAACCATGGTTGTATGTATGGTATGGTAAAGTGAACCATGGTTGTATGTATGGTGAGGTAAAGTGAACCATGGTTGTGTGTATGGTGAGGTAAAGTGAACCATGGTTGTATGTATGGTATGGTAAAGTGAACCATGGTTGTATGTATGGTGAGGTAAAGTGAACCATGGTTGTGTGTATGGTGAGGTAAAGTGAACCATGGTTGTATATATGGGATGGTAAAGTGAACCATGGTTGTATGTATGGTGAGGTAAAGTGAACCATGGTTGTATGTATGGTATGGTAAAGTGAACCATGGTTGTATGTATGGTGAGGTAAAGTGAACCATGGTTGTATGTATGGTGAGGTAAAGTGAACCATGGTTGTATGTATGGTGAGGTAAAGTGAACCATGGTTGTATGTATGGTGAGGTAAAGTGAACCATGTTTGTGTGTATGGTGAGGTAAAGTGAACCATGGTTGCATGTATGGTATGGTAAAGTGAACCATGGTTGTGTGTATGGTGAGGTAAAGTGAACCATGGTTGTGTGTATGGTGAGGTAAAGTGAACCATGGTTGTATGTATGTTGAGGTAAAGTGAACCATGCTTATATGTATGGTGAGGTAAAGGGAACCATGGTTGTATGTATGGTAAGGTAAAGTGAACCATGGTTGTGTGTATGGTGAGGTAAAGTGAACCATGGTTGTATGTATGGTATGGTAAAGTGAACCATGGTTGTATGTATGGTGAGGTAAAGTGAACCATGGTTGTGTGTATGGTGAGGTAAAGTGAACCATGGTTGTATGTATGGTAAGGTAAAGTGAACCATGGTTGTATGTATGGTATGGTAAAGTGAACCATGGTTGTATGTATGGTGAGGTAAAGTGAACCATGGTTGTATGTATGGTGAGGTAAAGTGAACCATGGTTGTGTGTATGGTATGGTAAAGTGAACCATGGTTGTATGTATGGTGAGGTAAAGTGAACCATGGTTGTGTGTATGGTGAGGTAAAGTGAACCATGGTTGTATGTATGTTGAGGTAAAGTGAACCATGGTTATATGTATGGTGAGGTAAAGTGAACCATGGTTGTATGTATGGTAAGGTAAAGTGAACCATGGTTGTGTGTATGGTGAGGTAAAGTGAACCATGGTTGTATGTATGGTATGGTAAAGTGAACCATGGTTGTATGTATGGTGAGGTAAAGTGAACCATGGTTGTGTGTATGGTGAGGTAAAGTGAACCATGGTTGTATGTATGGTAAGGTAAAGTGAACCATGGTTGTATGTATGGTATGGTAAAGTGAACCATGGTTGTATGTATGGTGAGGTAAAGTGAACCATGGTTGTATGTATGGTGAGGTAAAGTGAACCATGGTTGTGTGTATGGTATGGTAAAGTGAACCATGGTTGTATGTATGGTGAGGTAAAGTGAACCATGGTTGTGTGTATGCTATGGTAAAGTGAACCATGGTTATAAATTGTCAAAGCTTGTTTTGGTGTTGTAAGGTAGGGTTGTGTGGAGTATGTTCATCTCAATCACACACAGGTCCTTGTGGGGTATACCAGACCTTGTGGGGTATACTAGACCTTGTGGGGTATACTAGACCTTGTGGGGTATACTAGACCTTGTGGGGTATACTGGTACTTGTTGGATATGCTATACATTGTGGGGTATACATAGACCTTGTGGGATATACTGGTCTTTGTGGGGTATACTGGTCCTTGTGGGATATACTAGTCATACGTGTCATTGTATGGTAGACTTAGAACTCGAGGGGTATACTTGTAATTGAAGGATATGCTGGTCCTTGTTGATATACTTAGACCTTTTGGGGTATACTTATCCTTGTAGGATATGCTGATCCTTGATGGATGTACTTAGAACTCGTGAGATATACTAGCCATTGTAGGATATACTCAGACCTTGTTGGATATACTAGCCATTGTAGGATATACTTAGACCTTGTAGGGTATACTTAGACCTAGTAGGATATACTTAGACCTTGAAGGATATTCTTAGTCTTTGTTAGATATACTAGCCCTTATAGGATATACTTCTCCATGTAGAATATACTGGTCTTTTTTAAGGTATGCTAATCCTTGTAAGATATACATACTTGTAGGATGTATAGTTCTTGTAGGATATACTTAAGCTCTTTGGGATATACTTGTTCTTGTAGGATCTATTCCTTCTAGGATCAACTAGTGTTTGTAAGACATACTTAGGCCTTCTGTGATATACCTTGTCGGATATACTATGGCCATGTTGGATGAAATAGACTCTAAGGATATACTAGCCCTTGTAGGATATACTAGCCCTTGTAGGATATACTAGCCCTTGTAGGATATACTAGCCCTGTAGGACATACCAGCCCGAGTAGGATATACTAGCCCTTGTAGGATATACTAGCCCTTGTAGGATATACTAGCCCTGTAAGACATACCAGCCCTTGTAGGATATACTAGCCCTTGTAGGATATACTAGCCCTTGTAGGATATACTAGCCCTGTAGGACATACCAGCCCTTGTAGGATATACTAGCCCTTGTAGGATATACTAGCCCTTGTAGGATATACTAGCCCTTGTAGGATATACTAGCCCTTGTAGGATATACTAGCCTTTGTAGAATATACTAGCCCTCGCAGGATATACTTGTAAGTCCTCGTACGTTGCTAGTCCTTTAGAGATATACTAGTCCTTGTAGGATAAACTAGCCCTTGTAGGATATACTACACCTTGTAGGATATATGAGGACATATTTGAGCAGGATTGGCTGTACTTAATATATATACTTAATATACTTTATATACTTAATATACTTGATATACGTTTCATATTAAGCTATTCAGACTTCCGTCGAAAATGGTTGTTTACACTGACTGAATTTGCAGAGGCACGGAGAATATATATATATATATATATATATATATATATATATATATATATATATATATATATATATATATATATATATATATATATATATATATATATATATATATTCCTATGAGTCCACGGGGAAAATGAAACACGAAAAGTTCCCAAGTGCACTTTCGTTTCATAATCACATCATCAGGGGAGACACAAGAGAGAAATATAACAGTCAGTTGATATACATCCTTAGCATCTGTTAGTAACAATTTAAAGTTACGAGATGGAGAGGCCATGTTTACTGGGATGAAGTTTGTGTTTTGTGAAGTTATTGACAACCTACGGGAGGATGATGGGCCGGGTCAACCATCGCTTGTAACAACCTGACCCATCGTTGTGGTTGTGACCATCGCTTATAGACAGGGAGTGAATTGGAACCACCTGTCAAATACAGAAGTGTGAGGAAGTGTATATTTCTTCTTTCCGATGTTCATTGTCGACTATGGGATCAGCTGTATAGCTTCTAGTGTATGTAGAGAGAGAGAGATAGGAAGAATTTATATAGAATTTGTGTGTATATAAATTTTTACAGAACCCGGTTGTAAAGATTGCCGGATCTGAGGCGGGTTAAAGTGATGTTGAATGTATATGCGCGAATTATAGTGAGCGCTAAATATAGAAACGCTTAAGTTTAATGGAGCCGAAAATCAATATATATATATATATATATATATATATATATATATATATATATATATATATATATTCTATGATCTATGAAGGTGCGCGTTCATATACACTTTGTTCGTGTGTATATATATATATATATATATATATATATATATATATATATATATATATACCAGGCGAGGTTCTGGCGTGAAAGCGAGATTAAGCGTTGGGATGGCGAGAGAGAGAGAGAGAGAGAGAGAGAGAGAGAGAGAGAGAGAGAGAGAGAGAGAGAGAGAGAAAGCTTTGCGTTGTGGTGGATACAAGGTTCCCTCGGCGATAAGAAGATAAGCGTCGCCATCTTGCGAAAGCGGTAAAGCTTTGCACCACAATGATAAGGAAGATAATGAGTTATTCATTTGTTTTTTTTTATTTATTTTTTGATAACGATAAAGCTTTAGTCTTGATAACGGGACCCAGCTTTGTCTCGTGTACAGAGGTCAAGCTGGACTTTCGGTAGATAAAGGGATAAAGCTTGAGTCTATTTTGCAGACCGTGTTAAGCTTGAGTCTATTTTGCAGACGATGTCAAGCTTGAGTCTATTTTGCAGACCGTGTTAAGCTTGAGTCTATTTTGCAGACGATGTTAAGCTTGAGTCTATTTTGCAGACGATGTTAAGCTTGAGTCTATTTTGCAGACCGTGTTAAGCTTGAGTCTATTTTGCAGACGATGTTAAGCTTGAGTCTATTTTGCAGACGATGTTAAGCTTGAGTCTATTTTGCAGACGATGTTAAGCTTGAGTCTATTTTGCAGACCGTGTTAAGCTTGAGTCTATTTTGCAGACGATGTTAAGCTTGAGTCTATTTTGCAGACGATGTTAAGCTTGAGTCTATTTTGCAGATCGTGTTAAGCTTGAGTCTATTTTGCAGACGATGTTAAGCTTGAGTCTATTTTGCAGACCGTGTTAAGCTTGAGTCTATTTTGCAGACGATGTTAAGCTTGAGTCTATTTTGCAGACGATGTTAAGCTTGAGTCTATTTTGCAGACGATGTTAAGCTTGAGTCTATTTTGCAGATCGTGTTAAGCTTGAGTCTATTTTGCAGACGATGTTAAGCTTGAGTCTATTTTGCAGATCGTGTTAAGCTTTCGATGTCAAGCTTTGGTGCTTTTTTTTTTAATCAAGAGGAAAAGCTTTAGCGTACCCAGATCAGCTTTCTGGTTCACGGCCTCACGCTGTAGTGGTGATCAGATTAAGCTTTTTTTTTTCTGATAATGAAATTAAGCTTTGTTTCTCTTGATAGCGAGATGGAACTTGGCGTCCATCTTTATAGCGAGATGGAACTTGCGCCCATCTTTATAGCGAGATGGAACTTTTGTCCATATTTATAGCGAGATGAAACTTGCGTCCATCTTTATATCGAGATGGAACTTGTGCCCATATTCATAGCGAGATGAAACTTGCGTCCATCTTTATATCGAGATGGAACTTGCGCCCATCTTTATAGCGAGATGGAACTTGCGCCCATATTCATAGCGAGATGGAACTTGCGCCCATCTTTATAGCGAGAAGGAAATTGCGCCCATCTTTATAGAGAGATGGAACTTATGTCCATCTTTATAGCGAGATGGAACAAGCGCCCATCTTTATAGCGAGATGGAACTTGCGCCCATCTTTATAGCGAGATGGAACTTGTGCCCATATTCATAGCGAGATGGAACTTGCGTCCATCTTTATATCGAGATGGAACTTGCGCCCATCTTTATAGCGAGATGGAACTTGCGCCCATATTCATAGCGAGATGGAACTTGCGCCCATCTTTATAGCGAGAAGGAACTTGCGCCCATCTTTATAGCGAGATGGAACTTATGTCCATCTTTATAGCGAGATGGAACAAGCGCCCATCTTTATAGCGAGATGGAACTTGCGCCCATCTTTATAGCGAGATGGAACTTATGTCCATCTATTTATAGCGAGATGGAACAAGCGCCTATCTTTATAGCGAGATGGAACCTGTGTCTATCTTCACAGCGAAATGGAACTTGGAGCCCATCTTTATAGCGAGATGGAACTTGCGTCCATCTTTATAGCGAGATGGAACTTGCGCCCATCTTTATAGCGAGATAGAACTTGCGTCCATCTTTATAGCGAAATGGAACTTGCGCCCATCTTTATAGCGAGATGAAACTTGCGCCCATCTTTATATCGAGATGGAGCCTGTGTCCATCTTCACAGCGAGATGGAACTTGCACCCATCTTTATAGCGAGATGAAACAAGCGCCCATCTTTATAGCGAGATGGAACCTGTGTCCATTTTCACAGCGAGATGGAACTTGGAGCCCATTTTAATAGCGAGATGGAACTTACGTTCATATAATGAGATGAAGGATGCGCCGCCATCTCCATAGCAGGATGGAACATCCTTCCCTCTCCGTCGCTAGATGAAATATGGGGTGTTGGGGGGCGTCTTCGCTCGTCCCACACCGCCCGCCCCCCATCTTCATAACGAGACCCAATTGGTTTTTCCTTTTATTTCTTCTGCGTATATTTTGTGTGTCTTCGTATCATCGCTACGATGACGTCCCTGAAATGGTAGAACTGGTGTGTGCGTAGATCACTTTTCCCTCAGTAGCCGACCAACACATTAGACCCAAAACCTCTTTTTTTCTTTTTTTTTTGCCATAGAGAAATGTGACCATATGTAAGTGAGGTTTACCTAATTAGAGGGAGGGAAGGAGGGAGGAAGGAAGGGAGGGAAGGATAATAATTCGTCTGTTAGAAGTAGTAGGGGAAGGGTAAGGGAGGGGGAAAGAACTCAGTGGAATGAGTAGTGGGAATGGAAGATATTTGGTTGGGTTAGAATGGTCTAACAAGAGAACCAGGGAGCCACCTTGTGTGTGTGTGTGTGTGTGTGTGTGTGTGTGTGTGTGTATGTGTGTGTGTGTGTGTGTTTTCCTAATTAGCTTGTGATGTTGGGTCATTTCGGAAAGGGACATGATATTTTTGGAGTCTGTAGAGGCTCTTTTGGTGTGTGTATATATATATATATATATATATATATATATATATATATATATATATATATATATATATATATATATATATATGTATATTCCTATGAGTCCACGGGGAAAATGAAACACGAAAAGTTCCCAAGTGCACTTTCGTGTAATAATCACATCATCAAGGGACTCATACGAACATCTTGATCACGCGCAAAATTGTGATCCTTTCCAAAATATATATATATATATATATATATATATATATATATATATATATATATATATATATATATATATATATATATATATATATATACACCTGCGTGTTTCCCTTTCTTGATGTACAGGGTTCGACTCCATGCATCAAGGGGACCCAAGCGACGGTAGAGATAAAGAGAACATTACCAAATTTCGTCCACTGGTCTTACTAGACAGTCTTAAGTCAGTATGTTCACGCTGCGCACGCGTTGAGCGCTTGTATTTATGTGTATATTGATTTAATCTTTCTCCTAAACTATATATATACATATATGTATCAAAGATACATGTGGTAGTATTGTCTTACATTGGCCATTCGCTCTTGTCTTTTTTTTACCTCCCCACATCTTAGGCAGAAGTTCGCCTCGGCTTTGAATGGATGACATAGAAGTTGGAGGAAGGTGTCGCAAAAGAAGCTGTTTCCACTCCTACATACAGATGTGGTAGCAGTGCTTCTACATTCTTTACTGTGAAGAGAAGAAAGATCTAATTGTCTGTGTGTTTCCGCCTTTTTTTTCTGTGGAAAGTTACAATTTAAGGTCTAATGTGTATAAGTGTGCTTTTATCCTTATGACCTTGCCCAGCGGTGGCGCCAACGCTGTGAAATACAAAATGCTACAGGGATTACAGACTTAAGTGTTCTGTAGTGTCATGTATCACGGGGGAGGGAGGAGGTTTAAGGGGTGGGAAGAGTGTGAAGCCACGAGTTGGACGTAGATAATGGTGCGTACATGCGAGTGGGACTCACACCTTTGGAAATGGTGGGCAACAGGTGCGTGTCCCAAATTCCCAGATGGAGTGGCTATGTCCTTTGCTCACAAAGAGTTACGTGAGGCCATTTGCGAGGTGGTTCACGGCACGAGACAAGCGTCTGAAGGGAGGTGTTCGCCACTGGCCATCGCTCCTCACTGGCGTAGGGAAGTGTGTGCTTTTCGAGAGACAGAGTGAGGGAAGTGGATGTATCATCTACATGTATTTCCAACCTCTGGATGGAGGATATGATGATGTGCGATGAGGAAGAGCCAGTGGGTCGAGTGTTTTCGTTGAGATCCGCCCCGAAGTGTAGGGGCAAGGCCCTTACAGAAGCGGATGTATAGGGAGGATGAGGGGGAGGAAGTATGGGATGGAGGATTTAGGCCTATATCTGCCTAGGGTAAGGAGGCCCCACCCTCGACCGTCTCCTTCGAAGGGGGGGAAGGTCCCAGACACCTGCTTGCCGTGCGTGTGACCTGCGGGAGAAAAAAAGGTGAAACGGCCGACTCCCGTAAGGACTGAAATTAGGGGAAATAAGTACAAAGGAGGGACCCATGTTGGAGCGGGGGTCTTCGAGCCCCCTTCTGGTGTCGCCATGGGCTTGGCATGTCGCCCCCCCACGTCCACAGCCCGATGCGACAATTGCGAAAAATGCAAGTTAGGCCGGAATCCCACGTCAATTTCGCCAGATAAGACGGACTACCCCCATAGATAAGGCCTTTTTGAAGTGGTCGCCGGGGGCCTTAGTTCCCTCTGGGTTGCGTGGCCGCCGCTCGCAAGGCCCCGGCATGGCGACGGAACCGACGACGTGCACCGGAGGCGAGCCGAAGGGACGACGGAGGTCGATTTTGGTGTCTTTTTTCGAGGCAGGTCTCGGCGAGGCTCTCTGCCTGTCTCTAGGCCACATCATCTCATCTCTGCGAAGACTTGGATGGTGAAGCTGGCGGTCGGAACCTACCACAGCGCAGCGCTCTTTCCCGTTGCCCATCGGACGCTCCGCGCGGCCTCCCACCCCCCACCGACGCCGCCTTCAGGAGCCGTGGCAAGGGCGGAGCCCTGCGTTCCTCGATGCCCCCCGACGCCCAGGGCAGACCCAGGCAGACGGATGTGCCCTCCGAGGAGGAGGTGTGAGCGCGGAGGGAGGGGACGGAGGCCGGCGGAGGAGGAGGGCCGAGTGAAAGCGAGTGAACGATGACGTTGGCCAGCGCAAACCTCTAGACGCCCTGGCTACGCTCCTCAAGGTCCTGTGACGTCGACACATTCCAAAATGGCGGACGGGAGGTTGTGGCTCCGACAGTGCACAGGTAAGAATTTTATTAATTTTCGTAGGGTCATCAGGCTCGGAGAGGGCCCCTGTATAGTGCTGACGATTCGTGAAGACATATAGAACCTTTTGGGGGTAGTTCGGGCCGCATCCGGGCCAGCGCCGGCCACAGAACTGAGATCGGAGAGTGCAAAGTCGGGCCCAGTGTGTACCAGACTCATTCATTCTCTGCATGACACGACAGAGGGCATTTAAACTCTACTTCCTGGGCATTTAAATCCACAGGGTTTCACACAAGCCATTTTTTGCACAATGCTGGAGTTTGGGGGGGCAGTCGTGTGTTTGGGGTTGGGTGGGCCAGAGCGAGACCAGGGAGTGGTCATTTGGGTCACACATGGCCGTAATTATTATGTAACAGGTCATACTTCATCATCAAAGGGGGGGGTGGGGGTTGGTGGTGGTTTGGGGGGGGGAGGGGGAGAAATGGGAGAAAGCAACGATACCTTACATTTGCAACGATGGCCCAGGAAATGATGGGTGGGGAGGGAAGGGAAGGATGATGGGGGGGCCCACAGTGTGTTAGGGGGTTGTATTACAACCCTAACCCACCCAGGTAAACACTAGGCTGTGTTACAGTTAAAGTTGTGGTTGTATAATGTCTATATTTCTACCTATGTTTTATATATATATATATATATATATATATATGTATATGTATATATATGCTCAATATGTTCCTTGTATGTATATGTATGTTTTCATCTCCTGTACATTGAGAATTAGATTTGGATTGGAAACTCAATCCATTTTGAGAGATGTCATTGGTTCATATTTCCCCCAACCCTCCCTCTCCATTTCCCCCAAGGTACTTTTGACCCTCTCAGAAAAGCCCCCTTGCCTGTAATTTTTGATTTTTGGAGGGACAAGAATCACAAGCACTCATGTGAGCCATGTCCACACATCGCCACACAAGACACACTCACAACAGGCCTTGTGAGAAAATGGTTTTTTGTATACTCCACTGGAAAAGGGGGAGAAAATGGTGACATGTTCAAACTCTCTCTCTCTCTCTCTCTCTCTCTCTCTCTCTCTCTCTCTCTCTCTCTCTCTCTCTCTCTCTCTCTCTCCTCTCTACCTCTCCCTTGAAGGTATAACTTGAACTCTTCCTTGGTTCAGCTTGGAGGATGACCCACTGTATTGGTGTAGGTAAGAACCCTTTTCTACCCTAGGTTTTAACCCATATAACTGTGTGTGTATGTGTCTGTGTATGTGTGTGTGTGTGTGTGTGTGTGTGTCTGTGTGTGTGTGTCTGTGGGGGTAAAGGGGGGAGAGGGAGGGAGTAGTTGGCAAGTGGATCATATAACTCTCCACTTCTCCACCTGATTGTCTTTTTACAAGTCGCATCCCTCTTCTTCATCATCCATACACCCGTGTGTATGTATACCGTGTACGTAGTCCACCGGCGACTTGGTGTATACATGTGGGTCAAGGGTGACTGACTCCCCTCCTCCCCCCCATTCCCCATAGTTAAGGGGGGGAGAGAGGGAGGGAGGGGTTAGAGAGACAGAGACCTGCCCCTCCGTTTGGACAGGAGAAGGGAGTGGGGCTAGCTGGCTTTTGGGGGGGGGGGGGGGGGCAAACGCTCCTTTTTATCATTGCAACTTGAAGAAGAAGAAGAGGAGGAGGAGGAGGAGGAGGAGGTGGAAGAGGGGGTTGTAGGTGTGCAACGTCGTCCACAATTGTACATTGCACAACTGCCAGTTGCAGGGTCGCTATCCCTGCAAGGTCGAAGCAGGCACCAGCGTAAGATGCTGTTAAGAATGGGTCATTTGGACTCAGGAGGTGATGGTGGGGTTGGGGGAAGGAACCCTCAGCTTCACCAGTGTGGGGTTGGGTGGGGGTTTAACAAGCACCTAGTAGGTCTTTGGACCTCCCTCTTCAGGTGCTTGGAGGGGGGTTTAACAAGGACTTAGGAGGTCTTTGGACTTCCCTTTTTCAAGTGCCTGGGGAGTCTTATAGTCTGTGGACCGGCTGAAGGAAGTACGGTGCTTGGAGGGGGGAAGGAAAGAAGCAAGACTTTCGTCACATTGAAAAGAAAAAAAATGTGACGAATCACCCGACGCCTTGTTGGTGGCAGTTCGACCCCGACGGCCCGACGGAGGGTAGTTGGGTAGTTAAAGGGACACGGTAGACGTCACTTGGCGACATCCATACCAGTGGGGGTGTAAGACAGCCCGCATGTGCGTGGGGGAATGGGATATATATATATATATATATATATATATATATATATATATATATATATATATATATATATATATATATATATATGTCTCCCCTGATGATGTGATTATTACACGAATGTGCACTTGGGAACTTATCGTGTTTCATTTTCCCCCGTGGACT